>NW_017731402.1:4994558-4997634 GCF_001890085.2 Hipposideros armiger
AATTCGCTACTGTTGTTTTGCAAGGTGTTTTAGCATCTCTTGTTTTCCTTACTTTGCAAATATTACCTTCGCACAACTTTGTAACTATTACCCTTGTTAAACCCTCTTCAATTACTTACTTGGGTCTGACATCCAAATCTGCTGGAACCCTAGTACATCCGCCTTCCTAAGAGCAGAGTTTTCTTTGGGGAAATTGCCCCTCTGTTGTGGTGTAGCACCCTATTAGTTTCACCCATCGCTATGAAAGGCAGGCTCTAATAGACACAAGTCAATCAACATAGTCACCCTTGCCCAGTGATTGTTACAGGGATGGGAAGTGACCCAGCACAAACAAATTAGCTCGAGCTTTTCTGTGACCACATACTGGCTCAGGTTGGGACAATAAGGATGCTCAGGGCTTCTGTTGGATGTCTTAGGAAACAAGCCTTTTCTCTCCCTGATGTGAACAATAAAGAAAAAAGCCTGCCTTACTTCTGGCATCTTTTTCACAGACACAAATAAGCAACGCTAACAATGAATCTAATCTATGGAGGAAGGAAGAGCCCATAGGGTTTCAGAGAAACACAGATGAATCTTCGATCAAGCCATATCTAATTTGTACTATCTCTAAACTTTTCCATGGTGTGAGCCAATGAACTCCTATTCCCCCTTTAAATAATGCTTTTATTGAAGTATAACAGACATCCCGAAAAGGGCAAAAATCACAATGACGCACCTGATGAATTTTCACAAAGTGAACATACTCATGGGACTGTCATCACCCCAATCAGGAAACAGAATAGTCCAGAACCCAAGATGCACCTTTCATCTCTTCTCATTCACAAAGTTAGGCATTAACATCAGAGGTCAGTTATGCCTTTTTCTGAACTTTATTGAAAGGAAGTTATACTTTTATTGAAAGAGAACTATACTTTTTAAAAGTATATACTTTTATGTGTCTGGCCTCTTTGCTTAATTTTTGTTTTTAAGAAAAGTCCAGGTTGTGAGGAATCAAGTTCGTTCATTTTTTATTTGTTATATACTATTCTAATATAAACCATAATTTATTCATCAGTTCTATTATAGGTAGACATTTAGGTTGTTTTTACTTTTACAAATAATTTTACACAATTTTAACACTATTACCTATAGTGAGTGTTGTTATGAGCAATTCTTGCACACATCTTTTTTTCTTTCTTTATTGAGATACTGTTGACATGTAGCCTTATGTAAGTTTAAGGTGTACAACTTGGTGATTTGACACATTTTTATGTATTGTAATATGATTACGACAATAGTGTTAGCTAATACCTTTATCATGTCACATATTTATCATTTGTGTTTTTTGTGTTGAGAATAGATTTAAGGTTTAGCCTCTTAGTAATTTTGAAGTTTATAATATAGTATTTTTTACTGTAACCACTCTGCGGTACATTAGATCTCTATGGCATGTCTTTTGATGAACACATGTATACATTTCTCTTGAGTATATACCTAAGATTACAGTTGCTGAATCATCATATATGAGTATGTTCAGCTTTAGTTGATGCTGTCAAAGCGTTTCCAAAGTGGTTATACCTAATTATAATTCTATGGTGTGCAAATTTTGGTGTGTGCATCTCTTTATGGTTTTTGCATTTCCCTGTTGTCTAATTAAGTTGAGCCCTTTTTATATAGTTTGTTGGCACTTTTGATTTTACTCTTTTGTAAGTCTTTGAACCATTTTTTAAATTAGGTGCCTGACTTTTTCTTTTTGAGTGTGTGTGTGTGTGTGTGTGTGTGTGTGTGTGTGTGTGTGTGTGTTTGAATAGCAGCGCTACTCTGTGCTGGAGAATTTGAATTGGACTTTCAGCTAACTTTCTAGCTCTGTTCATCTGGCAACCTGATAAGGGCAGGATGTCAATTGTGTTGCTTTTGCTGAAAGCGACCCAATTCATAAACTGTATTGAATCGGGAAAACTGTAATTACCATCACTTCCTGAGCCTGGTCACTCTTGTAAATGGTCATGTCCTTTGCAGAGACCCTGAAAGCCATGTCTTGAATTTTGTTATGAGATTGCAATTTGAAGCACTGAGGTGTTTAAGCCAGGGTGGATCCTGCACCCACTTGGTGTGGATCTCATCTCATTACACCTGAACTGTCCTGTCCTGTGCTGTGTATTGCTTAGAAGACTTCCTCAGGAGAGGACCCTGGATGCTGTCGGCAAGCTTTGTTCCCCTACCAACACACTTCTGAGTAAACCCTCAGCAAATACAGCCCATTAAGCCTTTAAGTCTGAATGTGTGATTGAAGCTAAGACCTCCTGCTAGGAATTGTGTATATTGATGAACGGAACTTCTTCATTTGAATGTTAATTTTTATCAAATGTTTCTTAATGTTAGTGCGTTTTGGTGTTCTCTTTAAGAAATCTTTGCCTGTGCCAAGTTTGTGAATATATTCTCTTATGTTGTTCTCTAAAAGTTTTATTATTTTACCTTTCATGTATATATCTTTGACCTATTTTAATTTTATTTTTGTATGTGATGTGGTGGGGTCAAGAATCAGTTTGTTCTCATATGGATATCCAGGTGACCTACACATTTACTGAAATAGACCCTTTTACTCCCCTAGGCTTTGTTGGAAATCAAATGGCCATCTATGCGTGGCTCTGTGTCTGGACTCTACTTGGTTCACTGGCCTATTTTTCTTTTTTAATCTTGCACCCAAACCACTGTTATAATTACTATACATTTATAAATCTTGGTAACTTGTAGAGTAAATATTTTACCTATCTTTTTCTTTTTCAAGATGGTCTTCACTATTCTTGGTTCTTTGTATTTTCATGTAAATTTTAGTATCCACTTATTAATATCCCCAAAAACCTATTGGGATTTTGACTGATATTGAATCAAAGCTATAGGCCAGTTTGGGGATGATTGTCATTCATCTTCTACATATTAAATCTTATAATCCATAAAAACATGGCATCTCTGTTTATGTATTTGGGTCTTCTTTAACTTTTCTCATTAATATTTTGCAGTTTTTAAAGTAGAGATCTTTCATATATTTTATTAGATTTACCTTTAAGAGTTTCAGACTTTTTTATTCTGTCAAACG
>NW_017731402.1:5002784-5006121 GCF_001890085.2 Hipposideros armiger
AAAAATCAGCAACCCTTATGACTTCAGCTGAAGAAGTCTCTATATGGCAATAAAAAACGAGAGGGTAAGGCTATCAGAACTTATAAGGGACATAATGGTGCGTTGTCGACCTCTCTGCTCTCATTTTTTAAATAAAAGGGCAGTTAAGCCAGGACCTTATCCAAGTACAGCCCTCTGTCACACTTGGCCAATGCATTTTCTGCCGTCACACTGGCTATCACCTATGCGGAGAGGGCTGATCCCCCCTCCTTTCTGCTGCAGAAAGTACACAGCTGTAGGTGGTTTGAGGTTGCCCCTGCCAGGTCCTGAAGTCTATTATCCCTGGCAGCTGGGCTCCAGCTCTCTTGTTTGATATGTAGATAGGCCATCTATGTGTGGATGGCCCCTGCTGAGTTAGAGAGAAGTAAAGTTCACCAGCCAGGAATGATAGAAAGAATAGTGTGAAGGGGCCTTTTGCTCTGAACAGAAAAAGGTGAGCGTGCCTAGACCTTATTAATGTCACTTGTTCCCAGGTGAGTGCAGAGCTGGCCATCTGCCCTCTGGGTGTGTGTGTGGGGGGGTTGGTGGTGAAGGAGGTGCTGGCATTTGTAATTCATCTGCTGGTGATCGGGAAGGTACTGTTCCTAAGTAGGGCTCTTCACAGAGTTACTTCCTGGTATAAATAACTAGGAAAATAATAACTCATAAGAAAAGGTAACCATTTATGGGACATTATGGACAAATGATATAGCTGTACTATTGAAAGTTTCCAGGAAGTATTCAATATTTTCAACTTCTTAATCTGTATTGGTTCTTTACCTCTGTGTATTATTTTCCTTGAAGCTTATGGGTTTTGAGAAAATTATCCCTTAATACTGTAAGCCTCACTCTATTCAGTACAGCTTGTTAATAGAAAAGCCTATACTCTGTTTCTACACCCCCTCATCTCCCATTCGACTTCTGTGTCTCCATATGAGACCCAAAGCATCTGGTATCTGCTTTAATATTTTACTGGACATTGGCTCTCCCTCTCATGTTTCCTGTTTTTTCATCACTTCATCAAAACCTTAGTCATCTTTGCCATTCCATTCTCAACTGAAGTACTCTAAATTTCTAGTTGGAATTTCTGAACACCTTTCAGTTCTTTCGTTACTGAAATGATTGACTACTCATTCTTTAAAATTCACTCCTCTGTTGGCTTCCATCCTATCATCTTTTCTAATTTTTCTCTTACCTCTATGATCATGAATTCATGGCCAACTCTTTGTTCACTAACCCCTTAAATCCTGCTATTGAGAGGGCATCCAGTCTCAGCTTTTTGCCTTTTATTTTTTGCATATTNAAATTGAGTCTCTAATATACCTATTACTTAAGCCTCTGGAAAAATCTTACCAGAAACTACCCCTTTTTATGAACTGATAAAGTATGTGAGCAATAAATTCTCTTCATTATTTAAATCAATTTAAGGTAGGTATTGTGCCCATTGCATTATAAGCATAAATGATAGGAATTGCTACAGTAGATAAACTACAAGAGAAGGGAATGCGTTTAACTCTCTATTGCTAAATGTGTGCATTTTATCATTGAATATATTAGATGAGACATCTCAGGAGCCATCTACTAACAGCAAAATTTCCCAGGGAGAATTATGAGTGCCCTGGGTTGACAGGATGCAGACCAGCTGGAAAATATCAAGTCACAGAGCAGCTGAACTCCATAAGAGAACGACTTGGGAAAGTGATATGTGAAGCGATAAGACAATTAAGCGAGCTGAATCTGTGACAACAGGGCCTGTTGTAACCCTGTAGGATCTTGCCTCCACCAATATCCTGAGAAAACCTTCATCCAGAACACTCCAATAATTTGGTACCAACTCCATATCTGACAAACTTCAGTTCCAGAATGTATGAGAAATAAAGTTTTAAGGTGGTAAATAATATATTTTGTAATAGGTAAATCTAGTATCCTGAAAATTTAGGGTCTCAGTTGACAAAGGACCCTGGATGAAAATGTGGGCTAATGTATAATAGTTCCTGCTGCGATGTGCCTTCTGCCAAAAATAACCCCTGCGCTTCGTGGCAGGGCCTCTCTAATGTAGGGGTGAGAATGCATTGTTTCACAACATGATGTAGAGTACTTCCAGAAACAGCTACAAGAAAACTTTGGCCACTGAGGTTACAATTGGGGTGTTGTGAGACCCATGAGAGAGTCACCTCATGGGGCTGGGAATCCTTTACTGCTGCCATGATCCCGCCCCTCCCCCCGCCGCCTTTTTGTGATGTACTAGGGACTGTGAGTACAGAACACATTTGTAAAAATAAATTTTATAGGCACTAGATGTTCCTTCTTGGATGATAAGGATTTTATCTGAAACAATGGGAAAGATTATTGTTGGCAAATACCCTGGTGATACTAGCCCTTATTCGGAAAGGATCCTTTTTGCTCTTCATGTTGACGTAAAAAACAAACAAACAAAACGCAAGGAGAAACAGGTCCCAAAGAATATATAATATCCTCCTTAAGGCAAGGAATAGGGGGTGAGAAGGCTGGCAGTAACAGTGGCCAGCAGGAGCCTGCAGAGATGTTTCAGTAACTGCTGGATCTCACTGGTCTGCCCTCAGTCTCTGAAGGAATGGTGCCAGCTCCAAAGCTGTAAGCAATTTGCTAATTGGAGAATGTGACCTTTAGGCTAAGGAGCCTGCTGGTAATTGGAACCACACTTGAAAAGAAACAGGATAAGCAACAGGACCATATCCTGGTTTTTTGCTGCTCTCACGTTTTCATCCCCTTGTGATTCGAATAATCAAATTTTCTCCATCTTTAGATTAAATTAGTACAGATAACCTTTATTCATGCGGTTCCCAGAAGTTTTCATTAATCTTCCCCACTCTGGTGCTGCCTGCCAAGTGATGTGCCATTCTATTTATTTCCTGACCACCCATGGACTTTGATTTGTGATTTGTTTTTAAAAAAATGGTAAGCCAAAGTGAAGAGTCTTCATTGGTGTTTTTCTGGCTAGATGGTCATTCTTCCTCTTAATGAGTCACTTTTTCTAAAATTGAAGGTGCCTAGTTTATAAACGCCTAGTTGGTACTGTTTTCCAGACCTGAGATACCGCTGGACAACCTCTGCTAACCAGGCTTCTGAGACACTGCCACTTGGCAACCTGTTTGCCCTTATTTCAAAGTTAATGACAGCGTAGTTCAGCATATCCATAAATAGCAAAATAAGTGGAGCGCTTTACAAAGCCATTTCAGGAAATTGCTGACAATTGAAATAAACTCATCTCAACCGGCCCACTTTCCACGCCTCTGGACCCCAGTGTGTGTGTGTGTGTGTGTGTGTGTGTGTGTGTGTG
>NW_017731402.1:5007926-5011499 GCF_001890085.2 Hipposideros armiger
TGATCAACAAAAAGGGTCCAGTTGCCATCATCTGATATGGGCAGAGCAGTGAGAGGAGAATTTTGGGGCGAAAAAACTAAAGGTTCAAAATTGACTTGTAAGTTTATGATTTGCTATGGAGTGAATGTTTATATCCCCTTAAAATGCATATGTTGAAGCCCAAATGTGGTATTATTTAATGAGATGAGGGGTTTTGGGAAGTGATTAGGCCATGATAGCGGAGCTCCCCTGATGGGATTAGTGTCAGTGTCCTTATAAAAAGAGGAAGAGGGCTAGCGAGTCCTGTCTCTCTCTGCCATGTGATGATACAGCTAGAAAGCAGCCATCTGCCACCAGCAAGAGGGCTCTCACCAGGAACTGACCTGGCTGGCACCTATATCTTGGACTTTCCAGCCTCTAGAACTGTGAGAAATAAATGTTCATTGTCTAAACCAGTCTATGGTCATTTGTTATAGCATCCTAAACTAAGACAGAATTTCTTTTAGAGAGCCAAATAGAGATATTCAGAAAATAGTTGAAGTGTTCTAAACTGAAGATATACATTTTGAAGTCTTCAGAAGACTGATAGCATTTAATGCTTTGAGACTGGTTGACATGACCAAAGGAGTGAATGTAGATAGACAAGAGGACAGAGCAATACAAAGCACTGAGCTACGGGAGGTCTAGCTGTTAAGTGCTTGGAGGAGAGAGGAGGAATTTGCCAAGAAAACTGAGAAGATGTCTCTGAGGTGGGAGGAAAGCCAAGGGTTTTGCTGTTCTGAGCCAGGTACAGCCAGGACGAAGAAGTGACCAACAACATAGAGTTTGTGTTGGTCTAAATAAAATAAGAACAAAACTGAGTATTGGGTTTAGTAATTGGAAGTATTTTGATCACATTAGTAAGAGCAGTTTTCGTGCAGTGATGGGAGTGAAAGCTTCACAAGAGTGAGATTAAGACAATTGGAGGAAGGAATTGCAGACAGGGTAAAGGGTCACTCACATGCTTCTCCTCCACTCTGTAGACATGTGTATCACGATCAAATTTATATGCATATCCCAGATTTCTCTGTGCCTGGTTTTGTCAAGAAAGCCCACGAAACCCAAGTGAACCCATCCTGCCCTTGTCGCCCTATTTTGCCCAATGGGAATTATACATCCGTAGGAGTCAGCGTTCTATCCATCTCTCTCAATTGTACACACAAAAAGGCACAGACATTTTTGTCAGCTATTGACCACCTGGTCTTTATTCAAAATCTCACTCATTTCTTTAATTTTGGAGGGAAGGCACAAAGTGATTGAACTTTTGAGTTTCTGATCCAGGGAGAATGATGAAATGATAAAAACAGAGTAGAAACAAGGAGTCATGTGTGTCAATGAATGCTTCCAGGTTAGCCACGTTAAGTGAAAATAAGACATTGACATGGGAAAGGTAGAGACGTAATGTCTTAGAGAGTAAGGTTAGAGGTAGAGCACAGGTGAAAGTGTATAGATTTTCTTTCCAATATTGAGAGTATATAGCTAATAGCTATGTAACTAATAGGTAAAAGTCATATCCAGAGTACAAATTTCAACATTTATAAATATCTCGTGTAAGCAAAATCACAAAAATAGTTACTCTTAGGGCTTCTTGCTTTCTTCTTGAATGAAAGAACACAGTGAAAATATGAATATTACATGTTATTTTAAGTTAAATCTCCAGGGTATTGAGAGATTTATATAAAATCTACATGCGTTGTTTTTATTGGGGCCATTTTGAAACTTCAGTACTGTTAATACCAATGAAACACATTTTAAATTGAGGAGTTAAACGTTTTGCAAATAAATTTTAGCGTGATTTTTCCCCCCTCGAATGGAATTATGAACAAATTTATAGTTATATATTTCGCTTTTTAATTTTATACAGTAGTGGTTTGAATTTAAGAGTGAAATTTCTCACACTGTTTACAATGTTAAGTTTAGAAATCAAACCCTAATAGTTCCATTGCAGCTGAGCCCCATACAAAACCTCATTGAATAGTTCACTGATTGAATTGCTGAAATGTTCCACTTGGCTCTGTGTTTCTGGGGCTCCCAGGTGTCTCTTGGTGGTGAAAACACGGGAAATAATTGTAAACTATGGTTATTAATTTCATTAACCCAGGGCCAGATTCAACCATGACTATCATAGATCAAAGCTCTTCTCCACCCCCCCCAACGTGGCAGCATTAAATTATTGCTGAGAATACTTGTTCTATACAAGCATAGTTTTACATGTTTCCTCTCACTAAGCATATCACACAATAAGTGCATTACATTTATTTAATTTTCATGTAATACTGAATACCTACAAAAGAGTATGTGTTGTATATTTTTCCAAGTTGTGAAGCATAACATCAAATCCCATATAGTAAACCCATCATTCAACATAAGAATTAGCGTATTACTGAAGCCATTGAAACAATTTGTGTCTTCCTACCCAGTTCTACCCACTACCTTCCCTGAATTTTTTTGGAAGGTTCAAAAATTTTTTTATATTTAAATAATACATGTAGGCATTTATTTTTACTTGTTTTGCTTGTTAGAAGTAAATGAAATACTGAAAACAGATTTGAACAAAATCCTCTCTCTTCATGCTGGGGAAGTGAAGCTACCCATGTCCATATCACCATTTAACCTCTTCTAGGGTTGAAGCTCTGATGACCTTTTGAGTGCAATCTGGTTGAATACAATAGCTGATATTTATAGTGACAAGCACTATACTAGATCCATTAAAATCAATATCAGATTTTACATTATCTAACATTTATCATTAACCATATGATGAGATGATGGATATTATCTTTATTGAAAAGATTGGACTATTGATGCTTAGGAAAGTTAAGTAACTTTTCCAAAGTTCTAGAGCTTGTAAATCTGGAATTTGAACCCAATATTCCTTTAGTGAAAACCCTATGCTCTTTCTACTCTCCTGCACATTGCTTTGATCAACATGTGATGGACTAATAACTGAGCATCAAGATGTGACTATCAGTTTATTATTTATGGTCTTTTTTACATTTCATATCAGTGGCATTAACTTAGATAATGGGTTGTGTGTGTGTGTGTGTGTGTGTGTGTGTGTGTGTCTGTGTGTGTGTGTATTAACACTTAAATTTATGGCATAAAGTTGAATGAATATTAGTTAATCTTTGAAGAAATGGGCTAATTGGTTAGTTCATGTTTGACATAGTATCTTTCTAATTAGCCTTTTTCAGTATTAAATGTGGCATGGCAAAATTTAAAACAATTAGCATTATTGGTGGTAAACTGTTCTTTTAGAATACAGGTATACCTGGGCATCTACTATATTTAAATATACCCATCTTTACAAAAAAGTCAAATTCAAGGAAATTATTAAATGTGATTTAAAAAGATATATAATTAAGCCCAAGGCTTTGAAATGTTTGTTGATAATGCTGAGAATCTGAAAAAGATGGCAAAACTAGTAAGTCTTCATTCATGCACGGGTTTATTCATTTACTTTGTGTTTTTAAAAATACTAACAATTACCATTTTTGAGTGCCTATAGGCACTGTTTTGTGAAGCTTTACAACCTTGATCTTATAATTGCCTTTT
>NW_017731402.1:5012644-5046086 GCF_001890085.2 Hipposideros armiger
TTATTTATAATTGCTACAATTTGGAAGCAGCCAAAATATTCTTTAGTAGGTGAATATGTAAGTTAACTATGTTACATCCATAGAATGAAGTCTTATTCACCACTAAAATAAACTACCAAGTTATGAAAAGACGCGAAGGAATCTTAAATGTGTACTACCAAGCACAAGAAGCCAATCTAAGGTTATATGCTATATGATTCCAACTATATGACATTCTGGAAAAGGCAAAACTATGGGGACAGTGAAAGGATCAGTGGTTGCCAGGGATGGGGGCACGGGGGGATAAACAGGCAGAGCACAGAGAATTTTTCAGGCAGTGAAACTATTCAGTGTGGCACTATAATGGTAGATAGCTACATGTTCGTTCGGCCTTTGTCAAAACACATAGAATATACAACACCACTAAGTGTACTGTGGACTTTGGGTGATAATATGTGTCTCTCTGGGAGAACCTTGGGTTTACTGGAGAAAGAGGAAATAACATAATTAGAGGAATATTGGAGAACGGGAACCATGAGTCAGACACAGTCTTAGCCCTTAAGGACATGGAAGCCCAGCGGTGTGTACTGGGCCTGTAGGGGACCCAGCCGGTGGGGGCTGGGCGAGTTCATGGCTAACGCTGGCCCCGCACTGCAAAAAGCTCCAGGAGGAGGTGTGAACTTGAAGACAAAGGAGCTGATTTCCTTCCAGTGGGAGAAACTGGCTGGTTCTAAATGGACTGAGCGGCACTAGAGATGACACTGGACGGAGAAATAAACACACTGCAAGGACAGCCACCAGAGAAGAGGGGGCAAGCTTATAGCTCCCCTTTTCATACCTCCAGTTCCTGAGCTTTCTCACAATCACTACGTGAAAGAAGGGACAGGAATAATGAGCAAGGAAAAAACACCATCTGTGTCTGGCTACCGCTTTGGGCTTTGATTGTTATATCAGTTTCTACGGAAATCCTCACACTTACGTTTGTGTCAACGTGGAGGAATTACAGGGTGTCAAGCTTCAACCACCTCTCATTTGAATGCTGTGACATCACCATTATATTCAGTGTAATGTTTCCACAGGAGTGCTGAAAGTGTTTCTCAGGGCTTGTCCACATGTAAAATATTTAGATTTGAATTAAGAGTTACTTTTGCCAGTTATTTCTGCCCATAAGCATTTGAAGATACTGTAAATTAAATCAAAGGATAGTTTACTGGTAATCCTCAGCCAAATATATTTTCTCTCTCTTTATTTTAAACTACACACACATTGGAAAGTACAGATTTTATTGCTCAGGAGTCAAATCTGTGGGATTATGTTGGAGCAAATCAAGCATTTACTCTCCAAAGTGTGGTTGTAGAAGGTAAATTTGTGTCATGTCATTATCTAGGGTTCAGGAAGTACCTCCCTTCCTACTCAAAATGTATCAGCAATCAGAGGTTCCCTTACTTTAGATATTCACAACTATTGCCTGAAAATACCTGCTGTATTTTCAGTGCTATAGATTTGGTGTTTAAAGTTAAAAATCCTTGGTGATGAGCAATTATACTCCAGTTCAAAACATAAGCAATAAGTAAACAGCAGGTCACTTCCATGTGAAAAGTGAAAGAACTCAGTACCAATCATATTGCTCTTTAGAGATCGGAAGCTGGTCTCTCAGTGCAGTACCACCTTCCCGGACATTTCAGCAGGTGCTGGGTCCCTGGTTAAAGGGACAGAAAGACCTTATTCTCTGTTCTTATTAATGATGGTTGGAAATGGGTTGGTATCAGAAAGTTTAGCTTTACATGTAAACTTAGGTTTTCCAAAACATGTAATCTCCATGGCTGCTTTCTCCCCCCACCCCAGACCCCACCCCCAAACTGGCTTGCTTGTGTGGAATATCCACTATTTGTTTGGATAAATTAATCTCTACCTTTGAGAAACACACATCGCTTTCTGACTCAAAAATCTCACTTTTCCCCCCCTCCAATAGCTGATTTTCTCTCAATAGGAGCTTCCTTTCGACTTCTGCACAGAGAGCATGACCATGTTTTATTAATTACTTGAAATTTTAGCTGATTTTTTTTAGTGAGCAAGCATCTCTTCTTCAGTATTGCCCCCTTAAATGTGATACTCCAATTTCTACATTTCAATGTTGGATAGTGTAATATAAGAAGCCACTTATTAGAATATATTTAATGAGGCTGTGATTTCTATGTTACTAATACAAGCAAAATGTCAAATCCTTATGGGTTACAAGAAAGGGACATTGTAAAGCTTTCACAAAGGACTTTTTTTTTCTTTTTTGTAAATCCAGAGTGTTTACAACCTGTAATATAGATTAACATATTTTGTTAATTATACAGCCAAAGAGTAGCATGACATAAGAATATACAGAGACCAGGCATTTTTCCATATCAAAAATCATAAACTTAAATGTATACAGTAGATATTCTCAAGCAGTGCCCTACACAGAAGGAAAAGCTGTTGCAGAAGTACACTGTTCAGGTTGGAAAGGAATGGAAAAGTCTCTTATGCGTGTTTTTAGTATATCCTCTGTCCCCATTTAATATCTGCTAGACAAATCACAAAGGCCTCCTAGAGGATAGCAACAGATGATCTCTTTGAAGGTTTTCCTCAGTTCTTGGCTCCGGAGCGCATAAATCAGAGGATCAATGATGGAGTTACACATGATCAGGATGAGATACAAGTTGAAGTGAGACATGAAGCACACACAGTATGGGTTCTGGGGACAAGAGATGTAGAATATCAAGTGGAGGAAGAACGGGGCCCAGCAGACAACAAAGACCCCGATCAATATGGTCAAGGTGATGGCCCCTTTCATGTTGGCCCCTTGGTGGATGGTGCCCGTGCCCGGCAGCACAGCGATCCTCTTAATGTGAAGCCTGGCCATGAGGAACATGTGGACATACAGCGAGGCCATGAGAGCCAGCATGGTGAAAAACATGGTGATGAGGCAGATGATGACCACACTGCTGTCTGAGTAAATGATGAACAAAACGCCCGACACGGTGCAAGCTGCCCAGATACAACTGATGATGATCCCAGCCCGCTTAACCGTCATAATGTTATGGTACTGGAGAGCATAAAAGATAGTAAAGTACCTGTCCACTGCAATGGAAAGCAGGCTGCAAATGGACGCGAGCAAGGAGCTACAGATCACTGAGTCGATGACATTATCAATATTCACCGTGAAACTCTGCGCGTCCGTGTCTGTGCTGTTTAACAGGGTGATGACGATGGTTTCGGATCCGTTGGACACGCTCACCAACATGTCAGCCACGGCCAGGCTACAGATGAAAAAGTACATGGGGGAGTGCAGGTTCTTGTTCTTTGCGATTGCCACAATCACCAGGATATTCTCCAACAAGCTGATGACACCCAGACTCACGAACACCTCGGGAGAGACAAAAAGTTGCTCATAGCAGCCTCCATCCGAGTAGCCTTTCCCCAGGGACTCACTGGCGTCGGTGGGCAGCCCGGAGATGCTGCGGTTCCAGAAGTGGGGGGAAGTGTACCTTCCGTGCTGAGGAGTGGAGTTCATCCTGCGCCACGTGGACTCCAATCCCCTCTGAGTTGCTTTCCCCTCCGGGGTCAGGTAGCCTCCGTGACTGTCTCCAGGTCTTTTTCTGTCCGAAAGTTAGGAGGCTAGAACTGGCATGCTTGTTGTGCCTAAATATCCCATGCTCCAAAGCCTGAAGTGGAAGTTTTAGCCTCTTTCAGGTACTAGCTCTGATCACCATCCTTTAAAAATCTTTGGCTTCAAAAGGCTTACTCTCCATCAACAGTCTGAGGCTTCCTTTGTTGTTGTTGTTGTTGTTGCTGCTCTCACTTCTGCTTTAACTTTAGTCTTACGCAGTCGGGGCTTTTCAAAATAATTTCCCTCGTCGCTGCTGAGAGACGGATCTGTGTGCACATGCTCACATCCGCAGCCTCGCAGAGATTCCCACCCTGAAGGATCGCTTGGAGTGTTAGGAGCTGCTGCTGATTTTTATGGTGTGTGGAGGGGGAGAAAAAAAAAATGTTCAGAGAGGCTCCTCCTCTGCCCCCTTCTGACCAATCCAACTCCCGTGGAGGACTGGGAGGCACCGGCGATGCTCAGAGATGCTAACTGCAGGGCAGCACCGGCTCGGATGCAGGAGCTCCTGGAACCGGGAAGCAAGTAGGATGTGAGAGAGAGTGAATTTCCCTTTTCAAGTTTTCAGGGAAAACAATTTGGTCTTAGGGGATATTCTTGGATATCCAAACAAGCTATCGTGAGGCACTCAGGTTTATTCCTGCTTAAAAGACAGTGTGTGTGTGTGTGTGTGTGTGTGTGTGTGTGTGTGTGTGTGTGTGTGTGTGTGTGTTGTGTGTGTTTCTGAAATAAATGCACTGCTTTTTAGCCAGGTTACTGAATTTATTTGCCTCTAAATTTTTTTGAATTAAGAAGCCAGGCAGTAACACTTTAATTCAAAATGCCTAATTCATAGGGAGAATATTTGATAATATAGGAGACTGTGCTATGGATGGAAGAACTACATAGGTAGTTACAATTTATCAAAGGGTCCAAGAAAGGGTTCATTTCTTATGTACTAAGATCTGATATTTCTCCATTGCGGTTTCTCTTACCATAGCTGGAAGAGTTTTATTTTCACTTACAATATTTAAAAGCCATAGAGCATTAATGTAAACTATATGTACTCTAAACTTAGAAAGCGTTTATATACCTAGGCAATGCTCAGTTTTTTAAACTTTACCGAGGTATAGCTGATATACAAAAATTGCACATATTTAATGTATATATTTTAATGAATTTGCACATATGCATATACCTATGATGCTGTTATCACAATCGAGGTACTAAGCATATTCATCATCCCCTCAAATTTTCTTGTATTCTTTTTTGTGTGTGTGGTAATAACATTTAACTTGAGACCTCTCCTCTTAACATATTTTAAAGTGCACAATACCATATTAACTATAGGTACTGTGTTGTACAGCAGATCTCTAGGACTTACACATTTTGCATAACTGAAACTTTATACCCATTGGGCAATAATTCCTTGACAATGCTCTTGGCAATGACTTCTTGGATTGGACACCAAAATCACAGGCAACGAAATCAAAAATAGAAAAGTGGGACTACATCAAACTAAAACGCTTCTGAACAGCGAAGGAAACAATCAACAGAGTGAAAAGGCAGCCTGCAGAATGGGAGAAAATATTTGCAAACCATCTATCTGATAAGGAGTTAATACCAAAATGTAAGACTCTCTTATAACTTAATAGCAAACCCCCAAATAACTCAATTTAAAAATGGGCACAGAACTTGAATAGACATTTCTCTGAAGAAGACATACAAATGGCTACCAGGTATGTGAAAATGTGCTCAGTCATATTAGTCATCAGGGAATGCAGATTAAAGCCACAATGAGATATCACCTCACACCTGTTAGGATGACTATTATTAAAGAACAAAAACAAAAACAAAACAAACAAGAGTTAGCAAGTGTTGGCAAGGATGTGGAGAAATTGGAAATTAGTATTTTTTTAAGGCAACCGTTCTACTTCCATAATTGAAGGCTTTGTAAATTAAACCCACATATACCTTGGCAAGTTTACTTATTCAAGCCAAGATGAGTGGATGTTAGTTATTTATCAGAGTTTCTGAATGATTTGTTTAAACCAAGTTTGATTGTGGCAAAGTTACTTTTTAAATTAATGAAACTCCGGCTCAAGAAATTTTATATAGTGAATTTTCTTGTTATGACTGTTTTTGGGTTTAGCTCTATAGAGCTTGGGGCTACCAATAATAGAGACAGTAAGAGAGACTTATTTCAGGGTTAAGTTTAAGTCCTTTTTTATTTAGATAAGGGCTTCATGTTCTTTGCCTTTGTAACAGAGACAATGTTCAGTGTTATTCCTGAGCATTTAGCTAAATTAGCTAAATTTAGCATTCCTGGAATTGAGTGGGGCCTTATGACTAAGTTCTAGTTAATGAAATGCGGTGGAAGTGATGGGCATTATGTTATCTTCCTCATGACACTATACATTTTCCCTCCTGTCTATTCATACATGACTGCAGAAGGTCTTTGAAGCCTCTTGTTATAGATGGTAGAACCATTTCAAGGAAGGAGCCTGGGTCTCTGAATAACTGCACAGAGCAGACCTCACATCTCCAACTCCCTCCACACCCCAGCTCACCAATTAATTGAACTGTGATATGAGCCAGCAGTTAATATTACTGTACTAAGCTGCTGAAGTATTGGTGTTTACCTATCATAGATGCTAGCATTAATTACCTTGACTTTCAAACTTTTTAATAGAATTATTTACAAGCAGAAAACCTATGAAAATCCCTGCTTTTCCCCTACTTTGGATTTGTGTGAGTAGTGAATTACCTAATAAATAAACAATAATAAGGAAGCAATCTATTGAATTGTTTAAGCATCAGATAGTCAATTCTTGTATAATCTTCTCCCAGAGTCAACTCTTGACTTTTATGCCCTGCCTCTCTTGGTGGCATAATCATTCCATTTGCTTAGGCTTAACATTCAGAGTATCTTTAACTTGTCCATCCTTCTCAATAATTCCTACATGCAATCTCTTGTAAAATACCTTTGATCCTACCCCTGTGCCTGACTCCTCTTTTTCTCGTTGCCAGACTCACTTCTCACTGTTTTCTTTCATGGAAAGTTTGTTGCAGTCAAACTTGAATGCTAGACTGCATGCGTGCACACTAGAGATTTTTCCATGAGTTTACTTTATTCCCTCTGCTTGGAATGCCTTTCCCTATATTTATTAATGTGCATTTATCCTTATTTTTTAAAACTTAATAGGTATAATATGACATATATAATGATATAATAGGTAAAATTAGTAATTCAAAGCGAAACTCCCTTTCTTTCAGCTTTTTACAGAAAGGATTTTATTTATAGGCATTATAATTATACTGACATCCCAGAAAATCTTATGCATTTAAGATCTCAAATTTAATTATTTGGTATGTATTTTAAAAACCTTGATTGTATGGTTAATCATGCTGAAAAGATGGCATTTTTGTCATCTCCAAGGAGGCATTTTGTCTGCTATAGCTTTTAGTTTTTCATGAGCCAGAAGAAATACAAGCATCAATGTTAGACACATTAATCATTAATGGTATTTTTGAAAATGTATTGCAGATTTCCTTTTTTTAACACACAATTGAGTTAGATCACAATATATTTCTCTTATGAACAAAACCTTTGTTTTACATTTTATAACAATAAATATGAAACATTCCTAAAAAGAAGTATTTCTCAAACTGGGCTGCATGGAATACTATTGTTGGGAGATGTTAACACTATTTGCACCACAGATTAAAGGGGGGAGTCCAAGGTCAAATAATTTTGAAAAATATCACAAACTCACTGCTTTCTTGACATTTCAGTTTACATTAGCATATAAAGTTTCTGCACTTTCTCACTAGAAAAACATTTAATATTGCTTGAAGTTATTTGAACATGGAACTTACCTTCTCCCGCTTTCATTTTTCAAGTACCTGTTATACTCAGTTTTGCTATAATGCTCCTGTTGAAAATGCAAACTTGTTTCAAACTTGATAGATATAGCAGGGGACACTTTGAGCATGATGCAAATTTTGTGGGGTTTTTTTGCACAGTTTTGGACAAGAGAAACCATAGATGAATGTGGAAACTACCCAGTTGATCCGAGACACATGAAGGCGCACAAAACACATACGCTGGAATCATTTCCCAACTCCCTCAGCTCCCCCTGCTTGTCAGGAAGCACAACCCTCCACATGTGTTACAACATCTCGTGAGATTTCAGATAATCCTCTACCACTTCATAATAATGTACAGGCTGTCTACCCTTCTAAAACTCACTTCCTCAAGCAATCATCACGTCACGCAGGTCCTTTTCTAGGTGAAGTGCCATATTTGTTGTAGGTTTATATGTTTTTAACTATTAAGCATGTGTCACACTGTTCTTTTTTTTATTAGGTGTCTATCTTTTTTCTAACGTGTCACTGATGAAGTTTATGAGCCCTAGCTATTGCATCGCATGACTTTGCATAGTACACCAGTTTTTAGACCGCATATGTCAAGTTGCAGCAGACCTAAATATAACATGATTTGGAATATAGAGTTTGGGAAACATTCATGTCGAACAAATTATTCCGATTACAAAATTCTTACTTCAATGTCAGGGAGCCAAGGAAAGGAAGTACTGCCTCTCTTTGAGCCACAGTTTTAAATGATAAGTGGCCNAAAAGTGCTTTCTTATATCAGGAGATACCTGCATGCACTTTCTAACCATTGGTTCTAGTTCTATTTATATGCCATACAGAATAAATATAATCCTATTGCCCCATAACTATGCTTCAAATATAGAAAATAGTTATTTTCACCATTAGCCTTTTCTCCCCCTCCCAGGGTAAATCTCCTGAGTTCCTTAGCCTTTCCTAACCTGAGATGAATTGAATACCTTAATTATCTTAGACACCTAATACGGCACTACTTCAAAAGAGACCCTGTAATGATGATACACTGAAGATTGCATTAGCAATTTTGGCAACAACATCACCATGCATTTTCATAAAGCAATTGATCATACTATGTGCTGCTGCCCATTCATATTTCCTGTAAACAACATTTTAATAGTTTGTTTTGAGGGCTTATAATTACTAACTATTCACATTCACTGTATTAAGTTTTAGTCCATTGTGTTAACCTTTTAAGAAAATTTTAAATCATTATTCTTTCTTGTGTTTTTGTTTGTGTATTCATTGTTCCAACATTTCTTATTTCTATTTGGCATCTGGCACTTACACAGGGGATAACAAAGATACGAACATAAATGATCTTTTAAAATGAAATCTAATGAGGGAGGCAGACGTTTAAAAATGAATTATTGGAAACCAGACTCAATCCATAACACTCGTAGAATCACAGGTTGAGAGTACGCACACATTTGATCTTACTGTGCTCAGCTCATTATCTCATCAACAACTTAACATTTTTGTCAGGATTTTAAACCACTACAAATTTTCTGTGAAACAATAAACAAAAATTATCATAGCTGCGCCTGGCCTGTTGCAGCCTAGTATAGTAAAACAGGATAGTATAGGGTTAAGGGAACTGCCAGAATTCTAGCTCTGCCACTTGCAGGCTATGTGACCTCAGTTAATTAGAACATTGAATGAGTTAATACTGTAAGTTCAGGGCTGTAAACAATATAATGTACCTAGTGAGTATTCTCTAGGTGTTAGCTTTGATTAGCATTATTGTTACACTCATCATTTTCTGTAGCCAAAACTTATTTCTCTGCCAAGTCTCCTTTGATATGACTAAGAACCACTTCTGTATTCTAGTCATTCATTTTGGAGACTTTGTAGCTTGTCTAGATCACTTTCAGGATGTGCTGTCCCAGAACTGAACAAGGAATAGTATATTTCATAATACAGCTAAAAATTCAGAATTGTCCAACCTCATACTAGATCAAAACAATAATAGCTCATAGGGAAAAAAAGTTATCTCTGTAATTTTTCTTGATTGTACTTAATTTTCCTAAAAGACTTATCATTGAAATGAAATAAAAACAGTGGTTTTAAATATTGACTCTTGGGACCAAATGTTATCACTCATTTTGTATATTTAAAATTTTACTTTAATGAGAAACTTGGGGTATCACTTAGGTATAAGTTTTAAGAAAAATCAATCAATTGAGAAAAACATTCATTAAACAATAACTGTATGTTCTGGATTAAATAATTCAATCTATGAGTGTCGAGGTATATTATTTCTGTGGACTCACTGGAATATAAACGCCATGAGAACAACGATTTGTCTGCATTCTTAACTGATATACTATTTTCACCAGTTGTCACAGTGCCTGGAACATACTATGACTTTAATAAATAATTATTGAATGAGTGGATGGCCAATACTTCACTGTAACTAATAAACGTGTGCCTGAACCCATGACATGTTCCAGAAGTGTAAAGAATATGTAATTCCTGTCCATGGGAACACATTTCAATGGGAAAGTGAAATGAGAAAAGCGAGCAAGTGAAGTAACTTGTAACCCGGCTTTCAACTAGGTGCAGTAAGATCACAATGGAAGACATCAGCCCGAAGGTGACAGGGAGGTCAGGAAATGATTCAAAGAAGAGGCTACAGTTTGAAAGATGTGTGAAATTGTACCAGTGTGCAGGAGCATGTGGAATGTTTTGATGGAAAATAATTTACTATAAAAAAAGAATAAATAGTAAACCTTGGAAGTAGAAAGCCAGTAGTCTCTGAAGAGCTATGTGTACCATACAAAAGAGTTTGAACTTTGTCTCACTGGTGAAATGTTGAAAGATTTAAGCAAGATGTTTTAGAAATGTCAGCGGAGTAAACAGTGCCTTGGAATACCCTGAGTCCCAGAACTGTGTGACTGCTCAGAAGGGTAATGGAATATTCTAATCCCCAAATCATATAGATTTCAGCTAGGGCAGCCGGAGTAGGGATGAAAGCAAGGGGTATTTTGCTATTGCAGAGGGATTCAGATGCTAGAATGGATAGGATTGAAAAGGCAAGTGAAACATAAGGAACACTCTTGGGTGATTCTGAGATTTCTGATTCAGGTAACTGAGTGGATAGAGGTCAACAACTACAAAAAAAAACTAAACCAAAGAAGGCAAAGTTGGCATGAAAGTTGCATGGTAACAAGGTTGGATTTGCTGGTGGTAAATCCAGAATAATCGATTGGGGCTCAGAGGAGAGCTCAAGCTTTGACTATTCAAAAAAATGTAGGTAGCTCGTGAAGGCCTGTGTGTTGACCAGATTATCCATGGAAAGGGGGAAGGGCTTACAGTCAAAGATGAAACCATGTGGAAAGCCAATACTTAGATTTTCTAAATGTGGTGAGGGAATAGAAGAGCCTGTGAAAAGCTGGAGAGGCAGAGAAAGGGATCAGGGAAAGACGGCGTCATGAAATAAAAGAGGCGAGAGTTGACAAAAGATGCGTTGGAGAACTCAATCAAGGCAGTGGAGCACAGCCAAGTGTTGGTTGTGTTGTGCTTGCGAGATGCCCCTGGTGACACGAGCAAGAGGATGATGAGGGTGGAAGCCACGTGTGGTGGCCTGAGTGCATGGGAATGATCACGTGAGGGCAGAGAGACGACATCTTTCAGAAGTGCGGCTGAGGCTGGGAAGACAAGGGGAAACAGAAGCTTTCGTAATCATTGCTAAGCCACAGGGTCCAGTTTTTCAGAAAGATTAGTCCTACTTCTGGATAATTTAGTGACATAAGCGAATACATTTTCTCTTGATTTTAGTCTCAGCTGAGCCTATCTCGTACTCACCAAGAAGAATGAGGACTTACAGAGCTAAAAGGGAACAAAAGCAGGCGCAAGAATAAGGATGGGACGTGTCAAGGGCAAGAAGGAGAAAGAAGAGCGAACTGTGTGGAGTCCATTTGGAGACCTGGGCTGGGTCCCTATAATAGATCTTGAAAAAGAGGCAAGTCTCCTTAGGAACAGGCTACTTACCTATCGTGTTCACTCAGCAACAGGAACTCAACAAATATGTGTGGGATAAACGAATATGGGGTCTGGTGTGTTTGTTGTGGTGAGGGGGGCAGACATAGCGCTTTGTTAATAGTGTGGTGATGGAACTTTTAGCTTCAGAAACACTGAACTTGAGATCACTCTCTCATAGCCCAGTGAAAACATGTAGTGGGCAGGGGGGAAACTACGGCCGAATCTTAGGTGAGAAGGTATTCATGGAGAAGAAGGATGAATGCAAATGTACAGGGGAGCTTCCTGGGATAGAAGTTGGGTTGCCAGACTTACCAAATAAAACCATAGGACAGGGGGTGACCGGTTGGCTCAGTTGGTTAGAGCATTGTGCTGATAACACCAAGGTTGCCGGTTCGATCCTTGCATGAGCCACTGTGAGCTGCGCCCTCCTTAAAAGAGTCAACAATGACATTGTAGCATGAAAGCAATGTGTGACCAATGACCCTGGCTGTTCCCCAATAAAAAAAAAATTAACGACAACAATAACAAAACAAAAGCATAGGATACACTGCTCAATTTGAATTTTAAATAAACAAAGATTAATTTTTAGCACAAGAATGGCCCATGCAATATTTGGCAGCCCCAGATTGAAAATATAAGGAAAGAAAGAGAGGGGCTGGCCGAGTGGCGCGATGGTTAAGAACTCGCTTGGGACGCCAGAGGGCCCTGATTCGGATCCCACATATGAGGGCCAGTGACACTGCCCTCTACAGCTAAGATGCTGAACAACAGCTCNGACTCACGGCAGCCCAGCTCCAGGTTGAGCTGTTGTGCAGCATCTTAGCTGTAGATGGCAGTGTCACTGGCCCTCATATGTGGGATCCAAACCGGGGCCCTCTGGTGTCCCGAGCCAGTTCTTAACCAACGCACCACTCGGCCGGCCCTTATGTGATATTTTGTGTGGTGTTTGGTTAGACTAGCTCTTTCCATAATTAAGCCCATAAACCTATACATTTGTCTATGATGGAAAAATGAAGTGGCCAATTTTTCAATTATATGTTAAATCCCATCAATGTAGGTAGTAAACCTGAATGCTTATACCTCAGAGCCTTCAGTTTCTAATCTCTTTTAACATTAATAATTGTTTCATATTGCTGTCTCTGTCACTATATTTATAATTGATGAGTTAATAAAAGAAGATAAGCCACATTTCAGCCCTATGAAATCAATCTTTTTATGTATAAAGTCTTACACTTTTAATAGATTGAGCATGCTATTTTATGTTTTGCCTGAAAAATTCCTAAAAATAATAAATTACTAAAGGTAGCACTGCCAAATGGAGTGTTTATAATGGGAGAAAATAAAAATAGTAAGAGAATAATCTTTTAGATAAAAAGTCAGGGGAAAGAAAGATTCTCAATATATATCGACGTTTTCATTATTAACTCAGTGAAAATATTTGAAATTGTAGGGAAATAAAATTCAGATATAATCACTTTGAGTTCACAGTTTTTAATAGACTATTTTTTAGAGCATGAACTTGTTTATTATAGAAATATCACATATCTAAGAGTTTGCTATCATCAATCACCCATAAAGTGTATCAATTAAGAATTTTTCATGTGGTAGCATAACAGGTACATAAAGAAACGAGTTATCTGAATGTTTACTTACTTTTGACTGTGTGGCATACGTTTTAGGACTTATAAGGGCAAGGAAATTTGGAATAACCAAAAAATATGACTTGATGTTTCCAATAGAAAACTGCATTATTTAGAGCGCAGCTTTCTGGGTTATCTGATTCTAATTCTAGGAGGAATCTAAACGTTCACTGCCTTTGTGCTATTTTACAACTTTGTAAGTTGCAGATAAATGATAGCTAGAAAAATAATTCTCATTTGTAAACATGCAAGTAAATTCTGTCAGGTATACAGATATTCCATATAGTTCCCTTCTCCTCACGGAAGAAGCCGGTTTTGAGTTCATTTACAATTTCACGTCAATACTTCCCATCGCTACGTGTCTGTTCTTTGGATTCTCCTTTGAACTGGTTTTAACAACTGCCTGGTTCCCTGATTAATAACAAGTTGACAAAATCTTTAACATATGTTTTATATTTGCATGGAGGTCATGATTTGACCTTTATTTGAAAATTTCTCTCCGACACAATATACACAAAAAATTTAGTGCAAGTCATATTAACAGGCACTTAGTGATTCATCATCTCATANTGGTGCTTTTAATTCACCAGGAGGGGGACCACATCACGTTTCATGATCATAGCTTGATTATTGCCACATGATGAAATATAACATTTATCAAAACTTACGCTTTTTTTCCCTAAAATGCTATGCATTTATTTACTCATTCTATCAGTCAAAAAGTTCATTAAACACCTGTATTAGTTTGCTAGGGCTGCTGAAACAAAGTAGCATTGACCAGGTGGCTTAAACAACAGAAATTTACTTTCTCCCAATTCTGGAGGCTGGACATCCAAAATGAAGGTGTTGGCAGGATGAGTTTCTTTTGAGACCTCTCTCCTTGACTTGCAGAAAGCGTTATCTCCTTATGGCGTCACATGCTTTTCCCTCTGTACATGTCTATAACCCAAATTCCCCTCTCATAAGGACCACAGTCATATTAGATTAGGGTCTACCCTAAAAACCTCATTTTAACTTAATCACCTTTTTAAAGGCCCTGTCTTCAAATACAGTCACATTCAGATGTACTGGGGGTTAGGGCTCCAACATGTAAATTTTGGGGGAGGCACAATTCAGCTCATAACACTACTTCATCTGTATTTGGCCCTGAACTGCCTGATAGTCAAACATTTGCTTTTTAATTCCATATATGTTTAATGAGCTAGGGACTATTCTAGGTCCTGTGGATGTAATGGAGACGAAAACAGACAGAAACCATATTCTAGTGGGTAGTGTTTAGATGCTAAATAAGACAGTGAGGCTCAGAACTCACTGCTTCATTTTATATTAAATTAAAAAGGCATATAAATTAATATGGAAAGATTTTGTGGGAATTTATAAGCAAACCAGTGAATGGTTCTAAGAAGGGTAGCCATCCATAGCCTTCTGGAACCTTCTCAAGTTCCCATTGTTTTCTGGTAGTATGAACTATAGTGAAATTAGTTTTCAGTCAACATAAAATAATGCTGAAGATTAAGAAAGATACCCAGATTTTTCTATTAGTTGTAGAATTGTGAGGTGTCAGGTGTTGACAGAACTTGAAAACTTAAGTGGTAGCTTTGTTAAAATTGCATTTCATTTAAATGTGCATTTTGTGACTGATGACAGGTTTGAAATGCCTGCTGCGAATCTACTGCTATTGTCACAGAGCCAATATTCTGTGGTGTTTTTTTTTGTTGTTGTTGTTTTTTTTTTGGTCTGTGCATAAATAATTTATAAACATAAAAATGCTAATAAAATGTGAATTTCAAGCAAAAGTTTAAGTATATATTAAGTATATTAAGTTTGTGTATACATATGTATATTTCTATAACCCAATTTAATTTTTTATCATGAGCTCTCATGTTCACTTATTATTGATAAATTTGAGAAGTTTTGTATAAATGAAAACAAAAACTCATACACACAGGCTACAGTTTAGTGGTTACCAGAGGGTAAGGGGTTGGGGGGTGCTAGAAGAGAAAAATGGGGGTCAAATATATGATGATGGAAGGAGAACTCACTCTGGGTGGTGAACACACAATGCAATATATAGGTGATGTATTTTACTAACCAATGTCACCCAAATAAATTTAATAAAAATTTTTTAAAAACCCAGGGATTTATTAGTCATTTTCATTTAAAAATGTAGTCCTATTCAAGGGTTTCCTTTTTTTCTTAGGGCTCTACCTTCTCAGGGGTCTAGTTTGGGTCTAAATTCCCTGCACTTACTCAGTTGTCACGCTGTGTTACTTGGGCAGAAGCAGCCCTCTTTTAAGCTTCATCTAGCCTAAGGCTACTGGTATCTGGGTCCCATCTGTCTCTGAGCAGGAAGGATGCTTGAAGCTCAGGCCAGGGAGGCCATGAGGCATCTATTATGCTTCTGAGCAGCCCTCTGACATTGCATTGTTTGGTTGGTAGATTAGGCCATCCTTTTGATGTGGACCGTCCCTTTGTTGAGCCACCTTCTGATAGGTAAGTCCGTAGTTATTTACACCTAATCACTTTGCCTAACTGAAAACTTCCCAAAATTTTGGACTGTTTCTTTTCTTTCTCCAGTGATAACAATTTCTCTTTACTGGTTGTCTGTTCCTATGGCTTGGGAATGGCAGTTAATGGTTGAGTGGGGAAGCAGTCGACCTATTGGTAAGCTCTGGGAGGTTATGTGGCTTCCGCTTGTTTGAAGCTTTCTTTAGAAAGTGGAATACCTGACCTATTTCTGTCCCTAGCATTTGGTCCAAGTTCCAAAGAATCAAGAAAAGCTCCACTCAGTCTTTTGTTCTTGAGCATGTTTCTGTGTTATGGGCTTTCCTTTAAGAGGCATCATTTGACATATTAAAAATGTGTCTGAGCTTGTAGATTCGTATTAACTTTGGGATAATTGTTCTATTAGTAGAAATATAATGATCTCTGGATCAGAGCGAGAGACTGAAGTCTTTCATTTGGTAACTTGAGGTTTAAATCCTTGAACATGTGTGAGATATGCAGAATGATGTAAGTGAATAAGTGAATTTACTGATCCATGATCTTATAATTCTTCAAGTATTTGTTGACAAAGGATGAACTGGGATGGAGATTAGAAGCTATAGGTTGTGTAGTCATTGAAAGAGAGACATCTTTGTTAAATCTGAAAGATTTTTTCAACATTTCTGTTAAATTTGAAGGATTTTTTTTAAATGACCAAGTAGATTTTAAGGGAAAGTTACTGAGGCTGGTGAGAGTATACTTTTTATCTCATGGTGGTCAGTATATTCGGCTTCCTTTGGTCAGAAAAATGACAGAGGAAGTTCTCCAGGGCTTGTTTTTTAGATACTGGTCAATAAAATTATAGCCTAATAATGTTTATAGCATTGAGAATCTCCTAGATATTTATTGCTCAAAGGAATTCCTATTCCCAGTGTATTATGAGGAGGGCAGAAATGATTTAGCTATAAAAGCAGAGCCTAAGAATTTACTGCAAATTGAAAGTAAATCTATTTTATAACCACCACAGNACAAAAAGTTTCTTATAGAGGAAGTTTTTTTCTCTGCACACTCAATTAAGGTGTCTTTGGTTGGAGTGTTATCTATTTGGGAAGATAGGAAATAGAGCTAATAATTATCTGGAAAGATAAGCTAGGGTCCAATACTTGTGGATAGCACTGGTTCTGATGGAAGGCTGCAAACCTGCTGGAAATATCTCAGATACAGGGCAGATTTGCCTCTCACCCACGCCCAGGCTAGCTGCCTGATAAGCATAGTTAATAGAGGCTTTACCCTGTTCCCAGACATCTTTTTATTTAATATACATACAGTTCTGAAACTGACTTGATTCCTGAAAAAGTAATAATGACTGTACATCTGAAGAGAACTTCTGGGTACACAGTGTTCCAAAAACTTAATACAATCTCAAACTATAAATGAGAAACAGAAATGCTATAGACATACAAAAACAATCATTGGAAAGATTAATTATTTAGATTTATCATATACTTTTTTTTGGTGAATTTTAAATAAAAATCTTTAAGTTAATTTTTTTGCAATTAATGTTTGCTATCTTCAAAGAGAACTAAACCAAAAAATTAAAATTAAGAACTAAATATCGTTGAAAGGTTATTTGCTTCCTCTAAAATGATACAAATTTCTTTAGTATTATCTCCGTTTATTAAATCATGAAGTCTATGCTTTTAGAAAAAATGTGACTATAAAATTAATTAGAATGATTATTCATCCCAATTTACTAGAAAATATTTATGTTACTAACTACTGTAATAATTTTCATTGGGTTGAAAGTTAAGGCAGAATACAATACCTCCTGATATTTTTAGTTAGGTCCAGGCAGGCCCAAACAGGTGAATTTAGATAAAGACCCATAAAATTTAGAGAAAAAATTGAGTTTTTTATAGAGAATAAAGAAGAGGAAATACTATCTCATCCATTGCAACTATCTGTCACCCTTAAGCCATTCATTCATTCATTCATTCACTCAGTCACTACCTACAGAGTGCCTATGACAAATAAGGCATTGAGCTAGTAGCTTCAGGAGAAGCTTAAGTAAAGAAGTGATAGTCTCTTTTTTCAAGGTGCTCTTAGATTAGTGAGGAAGAAAACAAATAAACTAATAAAAGAAAGTGGAAATGCAGAGGAAGAGGCTTACACAGGGTTATTAAGAGAGTACCGTGTATGCATATGTAATCCAGCCTAGGCAGGATCACAGAAGGCTCCCTCAAGACAAGACCTACAGCAAATCATAACCTTTAAGCAGACATTAATCATGTGAAAAACAGAGAGAGGAGAATTTCAGGTCCAAGGGACAACTGTAGGAATGGCATAGGAGTGAGTAGCAGCATGGAATGTAAGGGGTGTAAATCAAATAAAGGTTACTGGAATGTAAAATAAGAGTCCGGAAGTGGTAAGGAAAGAGGGGAGTTAGGCTGGCAGAAATCTGATCATAGAGGACCTTTCAGCTTCTTTAAAGATGTTTGACTTTATTTTGTAAAGACATAATTTAAGGTGAAGTTGTTGGATGCTCAGTAAGTAAATAGAACCAAGGCACTGATCATGGGTTTGGAGACAAGAGGACACTTCATAGAAACATTAATATGATGAAATTTGCATATGGTCATTTCTTGGATGTAAAGAGTGGAGACAGAAAGGGGTCAGGGATGAATCTACGTTTTTATCTTGGTCTGCTGGATGGTTGGAGGTGCCATTACAGGGGTCAGAGCCAATTTGAGAAAAGATGGTTAATTCAGTTTTGGACATTGTAAGTTTGACATGTCTATGAGTAATTCCTGAGAGATAGAGAGATCCATAAACTATTTAATTATATGTCCCTCTAGAGATGAGGTCTGGGATATAGATTGGGAGCCAACAGCGTGGTGATTTAACCCTATAGATTACATAAATCAAGAGAATTAGTATGCAGGTAATAAAAGCAGGTGCTCATGTATTCATTTGACTGCCAGGATGCTGATTGGGTTGAAGATAGCCTGATATGTGACCACATTGTTGAATTGTTGTAACTTATTTTGGAGACCTTAGGGCAACCAAGAAATTTCCCAGGCCAGTGTATAGCAGACCACTATCATGCCGATTTATGCTCCAAATTTCTTGGGTTCAAACAACACAATGTGCTTAGATTATGCATCATATATACTTATTTTAATTACACTTCAAAGTTGCAGCCCAGCTTGCAAACTCAAAGGTGATCCTGGATAATTGTTTTCTACCAGTGTTTTCATTCTTCTATGTCCATTAGTTCAGTATATCTATTTCGTATTATGTATGCATTGCATTCACTGCCTTGACACCTTGAGTTTTTGTCATTCTATGCACCATCATTTTGCATGTTGATATGATTCTCAGCTAATGATTTGAGGAAAAACTAAGTAATTAATTCTAAACAACTCAATGATAGTCAACTATGTATGGAGTTAATATACAAAGAATTACATTAATTGTTTTAGATTTTAACATTATATAATGTATTTTAATACCTGTTGGGCATTGGGACTCTTTAGTTAATAGGAAACAATGTTTCTTATCTTAATTGTGTATGAGAGGAATATACATTTTTCTTTTCATTGTTGCCTTACTCTCTTTTGGTTTATTAACAAACAGCCCCTTTGGCACTGAACAGAAGATATCCTAACTTTTTTTTTTTAGATTAGTGCTTCAAATTAGAAAATTTTTTTTTCAAATGTGGTAAACCCACAATCTTCCAGAGCTAGTGCATTACTCTACTTACAGATTTTCTGTCTAGTTCAATCAGTGGAATACAGTCTAACCAAGGTGATTCTAACACTAGACTCAAGTCCCTTTAACAATACTAATAACAGACTTTAGGTCCTTGGCAATCAAATAATATCCTTTGGCTTCTGCTGCTCCTCACACTTCTCCAATAAACAGTGCCATTCAATGTGCACTCTGTTCCTCTAGGGTATGATTCTCATTTACCTTTAATGTTTTAGGACTTTAGAAACATACCACTCTGTCATTGGGCTTTGTGNGCCAACTTGGGCCAGTGAAGCAACATCCTCCACAACTAGATTGAAGAACAAGACGACAGCAACTTGTCTGTTCCCCTTCCCCCAATTCCCCAGCACTGTTCCCATTCCCCCAATAAAAAATCTTTAAAAAAAAAAAAAAAAGAAAAAGAAAGAAAGAAAGAAAGAGAAACAGTCATCAATATTTAGAAACTTACCCTGCAGTTCATGCAGCACTGGATTTGGGGACTTGCCTTTCTCAGTTCCTAAAAGTTCATTACATGGAGATAAGCAATGGAGTTCACAGGAGGATTTAGGCAATCATTTGAAATAAAGGGAGAAAACGGTACAATTGTTCTCTGTCATGTTTAGAGGAAATGGATCATTTCAAGGGTTTTTCAAATAACGAAATGCTTTAACAGCTTTTCTGCTTTAGCAGGAAAAATTCTATTCTAGGGGAGATTTGGGCAAAGGCAGGTCAATAATTTAATTTTACGAAACACTGCCTTTTGCTAAAACCCTTTGTCCTCGGCCTTGATCAAATATTGCTATCTTGCTCAAGTTGTAAATCTTACACCATATATGTATAAAATATGTAACCTAAGGCCTTTTGGTTGCCTCAAATATTTATGTTGACTGAATAGCTAATGAAAGAAGGACTACAACTGTACAACTTCAAAATCTGCTGTTATACCTGAACAGATACATAGACGTTAACATAATTTTCACTTGCCTGGTAGAAGCACTTATGTCTGTGCAGTCTGACGTACGCATTACAATTTATTTTGTAAGATCCATGTGATTTATTTATTACTAAGCAGGACATAATTTGGATCTAGATCAGGGAGGCTTAGTTTTTAATATTAAAAGGATAAAGATTTTTCTCCTTTTAGCTGAAATGCTTTGAAAAATTATTTTAACTTTTAGATACAATTTCTGAGAGACATACCTTTATGTAATCACACAGCTACAATTGTAATATTGCATTTTTAAATTTTTTTTTTAAGCTGAGCCATCCTGTGTAATATTGCATTTTTAATGTTTGGCCTCTGATAGCGTTCAAGCCCTCACCTGCCCCCTTTTTCCTTTGCTGTGCATCTGTGCAATCTATGTTCCCCGCCCCTTGGCACTGGCAGAAGTTTCAAACCAGGCTAGTCTCTGCCCTGTAGGTACCCCCATCCTGGCTGCATACCCTAAACGCCACAGAAACGCAAGCCGCCATCCTCCTTTCCTCTTATTTCACGCCTGATGGGACTTGAGCCCTTTCTGGGGGATAATATGAATGCATAATAAATATGAATAATAAACTATTTCATATACATGGGTGCCTATGTGTCATTTGTCCAGACATCTATACATTTCTGCAGGGGGTGAGGACTGGAAACGGGTGCTGCCTGGCACCCAGCAAAGGATGCTTGGCTCCTACATAAAATGGTGGTCGTAGATGTCTTTTTACTTAGTGCAGTTACTTTGTGTGGTTTTGTACCTCCCTCCCTGTTCCCCAATTCAGCAGCCCCCGTATAAGATACCCACTATCTTGAATTCTAACACCATAGATTAGTTTTAGCTATTTTAAAATAATATACCTGTAGAATAATTCAATGTGTATCCTTGCTGATGGTACTAAACGTTTTGTGAGCTTCATTCATATTACTGTTTTTAGAATAGTTCAATTTCATTGCTGTACAGTATTCCAATGATTATCCCACAGTTTATCCAGTTTGGGGCTGTTATGAATAGTACTTCTATTAATATTCTGGTTCACATCTTTTGGTGCACGTTTCTGTTGGTTTTTTACTTAGGAATAGAATTACTGGATCAGCCTACTGCTATGAGCTGTAGTAGATGGGGGCAAATAGGTGTCCAAAGAGATATACCAGTTTATGGTGTTTTAAAATTTGTTATTTATATGCCTAGACAGAATCAACCTTTTCTTACTTTGAAGGCCACAAATGAGTATTTTATATACATTCCAGTATCCCAAATTATTTTAGTGTTGATAAGATTCAAAGTTCAGATGTCTTCGTTACACAGATAAAAAGCCTTAGCTGACAGAAAGTCTTTAAGGTGCCGTGAGTCAGTTTCCCAGTTGCATTCTAATTATTTCCGAATAGTGTAGCTTTTATAGACGAGTTTGATCTTGTCTTAAGTCTATAAATTGGAGTAGTTCCCAGTGAAGGGTTGAGAAGGGATGGATGAGTCACCTAATCCTCATGCCTCTCAGAAAATGGGTTTCTGGTGTCTTGTGGGCCCTTCAGCTTGGCTTCTCTGCTTGCATATACTGGAGGTCATTTATTTGAGAAAATGGTCTTTTAGGAAAAGCAGGGGTACTTTCTATTTCTTTTGCTCTAATGAGTATCCAATTTAGTCCAGGCACTTCATTTTCACCTCCTGTTTGGGGACTTTCTTCATTACGATGATAACATATATAAAGTTTTGAGAGAGCATGTACAGCTCTTCAAATTAAGTGGCAATTGCGACATTGGGCTGTTTATTCTTCTTGTAAAATAGTCAGTGCTGATGTTAAAGTGATAATGTTGGTAATAAGAATACCCTTAAATCATCACGAAGTTATCTAATTTATGACAAAATAAGCAAAGTGATAACTGAAGTATTATTCAGTGATTCCATGGATGACTCAACAATTATTGAATTAAATATGTTGGGAAAACTGGCAAGCTAGCTGTGAGAGAAGTGTTCAGTTTTTTTTCTTATTTTTCTTTGTTCACACCCTATTTCAAAATCAATTCAAAATGGATTAAGTAGTTCCATGTTAAAATTAAGAAAAAAGTGTTAAAAATACTCCTGTGAAAGATGAATCTTATTTTGAGATAGGATGCTATTATGTACATCATTTTCTTTATGATTTCTTTCATTGTATTTGTATATTTATATTTCTATGTTAGACTGTTTACTGTAGTAATCAGGGTTCTCCAGATAAACCTAATCCATGGTGTGTGTGTGTGTGTGTGTGTGTGTGTGTGTGTATTCCTCATTTCATATATGTATATATGTACATGTACATATATACATATATGAAATGAGGAATTGGCTCATGCACTTATGGAGACTGTGCAGTCCTGTAACCTGCCATCTGCAGTCTGAAGACCCAGAAAGACAGTGGTATATATAATTCAGTCCAAGTTCAAAAGCCTGAGAACCAGCGGAGTCAGGAGTGTAAGTCCCAGCCCGAGGGCAAGAGAAGAGCAAACGAGATGAGCTGTCCCAGCTCAAGCAGTGAGACAGGAAAAGAGGGATGGGTTCCTCTTCCTGGGCTTTTTGTTAAAGCCCCCAACAGATTAGATGGTGCCCACCTGCACTGGCATGGGCAATCTCCTTTACTGAGTCAGCCAATTCAAAAACATCCTCACAAACACTCCTAGAAATAGCATTGAATCTGGTCACCCCATGGCCAGCTGAGGTGACACGTACAATGAACTGTCACATTTACCAAGTGGAAAATTCATAAAACTGAAAAGCCAAAAATATCAAAAACATGACATTTTGATACAAATATGGCATAAAATTAAGTAGATTTGTAGCATTCATATATATAAAGGGTACATATAAATATTTCTTATTCAAAATACCTTAATAGATAACATATAGAGCGTAAGAAACACACAAAAGAGGAAACACAAAGGCAAAAATATTTAAGAAACCATATTTAAGCAGTCTAGTGAGCAGTGAAATGTACTTTGAGCTAGTATTATATTTTTGCTGATTGTTTTATCAAAATGGCAAATATGAATGAGACCAAATTAATTGGTACCTGCAAGGATATGGTGAGCTAAGCCCCCCATTTTCTTCCCATGGAAATGTAAATTGGCCCATCATTCTGGAAAGCAATTTGCAAGATTCCAAAGACATTTTAAAATGTGCTTAGGCTTTGTTTTCCTGTTTTGTACATTTTGTCTGAGGAAGTGAGTGTATGATATATCACAATTAATGTATGCAAATATTCATAGCAGTGTGATTTATAATACCCTGAAACTTGAGAAACTTCTAATTGAAGAAAAAACTCACCACATTATTGTACATCCATGTGATAAAATATTGTGATGCTATTAAATCTGATTTCTCTCAAATAAGCCTTGCAAAGGGTTGTGATGAATTCACTAGAATCAACAGTATAAATTTGTTATGACAGCACTTGCTAAGTGTTCACCAAACCTGTTTCCTCATTTTTCCTGGTGACACAACTAGAACATCTTTGTAGTTTGATAGGGCCGGGTGACTGGTCTCTAATGGAACATTTGTGTAAATTATTTGCTTGTTCTGGCCCCAAAATGCCTCCCAAGAAAGATGATCTGTATTTGCCCTCTTTCCATTGAGTAGACAAGAGATGACCATGGTGATTTCAGAGGGAACGGCTTGATGGTGGAGAAACTTGTCCCTGGAGGAACACTCCCCCTCCAACCCCAAAACACACACATACAAGACTGAGCACAACATAAACATTTAACACATTTGATCCAGTGGAAAGTTTTTGATGTGAACGTGTTAGAGCTGCTTCTAGCATTATCCTATGTAAGTCACCCATACATAATGGATACAGTGCATGGAAAGAGAAAGGGAGAGAATGGCAGTAAGTAGCAAGTGCATCGGCATATTTAGAGTGGTTGCTACAGGCTTATGTTTTGCTTTCTTCAGTAGCACAGGTTTCCCTCAAACATACTAAGGGTACAGATGGTTAGATAACAGTAAGAGCAATAACACAGCTCTCATGGATTCCGTCCAAGTTTGCTCACAGAAAACAGAACGCTGCTCAAGTATTTTTGAAATCTCCAGGAGTTGTCCTTCCCTGTGCCCTGTTTTGAAGCTGTTGCTTAAGCTATAGGAGCACCCTCCATTTTGGCCTTTTTGGAGCTCTGGGGACCCTCCAAAGTGCATTGCCATGGCTACCAGGTACCCTCATCTCTCTCGGGGCATCTCTGAGGTACAGCGGAGTGAGGAAAATCTGAAACAACATTCAGGCACCATCTTTCCATTTTACTTTCTCAGCCACAGTACTGGAAATGAACAAAAACATTGTCTACTGTTTTAATGGTTGTATCCTTCTCTTTGGTGCATGGAGGCATTTGCTTTATTAAGGAATTCATTTTGAGAAGGAATTCATTTTGCTGGACGATTAATTGGGTTAATCAAGTTAGGCTGCTCCGTTAATGGAGTGTGGTAATAATCATTGGAACATGTCCAGAATTTCATTGTTTCTACCTGGAATTAAAATGATTGTTAAAAAAAAGTAGCAGTACTAAGTAGTCATTTTAATGAAGCGGAGTGAGAAAATTTATTGTGTCAGTTTTATTCTTCAAATAATTAATATCTATGTTTTATTGCATTTTACCACTTTTGGTCTTTATAATAAAAATTTGGCTATCTTCCAATATTAGTTCAATACTATTCCTAATGATAATCTGCATAATACATTTTTAGCATTTTTCGTATTTATTTTAACCTGCATAATCATATTCTTAATCAGCACAATTATTCTCACTTTGCACATGTTATAGATAAAGAACTGAGGGCAAATAATTTTTTAGTTGACCAAGACAATGTAAATTTGGCAAAGTCAAGATATGATCTATGTGAGCCAGGGTCCCAAGAAGAAGCAGGTGGAACACTTGACGTGGGGTAATTCAGAGGTTATTTACTAATGAAGCTATTTACTAGCCATGGGTGTGGATGATGCAGGAACAGGAAATGTCACCTCCTCTAGACCTGAAAGGATAAGAGGAGGGAACAATTACCGGAGCCTGGGAGGAGAGATTCCTGAGTGAGCTTGAGAGACTCATTGACCTTCAGAGCAGGGAATCAGCCAGCTCAAAGCAGACTCACAGGGAGGGTGACGGAAAGTGAATACAACGTCTGACAATTAAGTAAGTGTTACATACCTCATTGCTGAATATCACTATGGTCAACTTTGAAGTGCTCCCCTTGAGAAGCTATGCACCGATGCCAGCGCCTAGTCCACCCTTCAAAGCAATTTTGGAACTCTCTTTCTGAAATAGCTATCAGAGCTGTTGTCATATTACTCTTGATATCCTGAATGTCATCAAAATGTCTTCCTTTCAATATGTCCCTTTTTTGGGGGGGGTCATTGGGGGCCAGATCAAGTGAGTAGGAGGGTGTTCCAATACAGTTATTTGTTTATTGGCTGAAAACACCCTCACAGACAGTGCTGTGTGAGCTGGTGCATGGTCGTGATGCAAGAGCCATGAATTGTTGGCGAAAAGTTCAGGTCGTCTAACTTCTTCACACAGCCTTTTCAGCACTTTCAAATGTAAACTTGGTTAACTGTTTGTCCAGTTGGTAAATTCATAATAATTACCCCTCTGATATCAAAAAAGGTTAGCAATATCATTGCAACAAGTTTGCAAACTTAATTGTCAGACCTTCCTACACAAATCTCACTCTTTGCCCTCCCTCTGATCTTCTGCTAAGGTCCTCTTCGACCAAACCCAACCAAGAGCCAAGATAAACTTTTATGTGGTTCATATAAGTCAGCCCTGCAGGGGCAGAAAAGGGTTGAGGAAGGTGGAGGCTCAGGGCATCTGCTACAGGACCTCAGGCTCCATTTGACTGGCAGGTGCTCCTTCTGCTTTCACAGCAGTGAGGATCTTGTCCCACTAGCTATTAAGGGTTAAGTGATGATTCAGGAAGTCTCTATTCCTGTCCTCATCTCCTCAGCTCTATATTGCACTGCTATTGTAGAAGAGGGGATGGAGACTAAACTACTGTTTCCTGAAAAGTCTATCACGTTCAGTGAATTATAAGCAATAAGTAACCAGGATTTGAAAGGAGCCTTGTAGTGTAGATTTGTTGTTTTTTGGCAGTTCAGCTTCTGAATACTCTTGTACACATGAGTTATTGTAAGTCAAATAAATGCTTCCACCCACGCCTCACATCTGTAGGAGGACACACATATACGGGAACAAGAGAAATTACTTGGAGCCGCAGCAGTAGTCAAGACTTGTACCACAATAGGGGTGGATATGAAATCAAAGCAGCTGTACATTAAATTGACAGTTGCTAGCACACGGCCTTGACTCTTAACTCTGCTACCCAGAAGACTACTTTCATTTCTGCTGCTGCTTTGTTGATTCTGTGAGATATCTGATATCCTGTTCAGAAATTTATTTTCTACCTAAATTAGCAAGATTAGGTTTCTGTTATTATTATTTGCAGTAAGAACTCCAACTGGAATAAATCCTCACAATGCAAGCATTATTTTTCAAACTGCAGGTTACAACCACTAGTGGGTTGTGAAATATTAATAATAGGTAGCCACCAACACTTTAAAAAAAATAGAATCGATGAAGAAATATTTTAATGCATCACCTCTATTAGTATGAAGTATTGCTTCATGAGAACTGGGGTTTTGTGTATGTGTTTGCAACTGTCTGTATATATGTATTGGACTCAATTTAAATCAATTTTTAATATGGGAAATGGTCAAAGAAGTTTGAAAAACATTATTCAAGAGTATATTACAACATTCTGCTTGTCATTTTTTGCAGTCATGATAGATTAAGGAATTCGTGGCCTCACTGAAATACAGATAGATAGTTAATAACTTTTGAATGGGTTCCAGAAATTAGCTGTTAAGAAGAAACAAAGATTTCGGTTCATTATGAACCAAATGGAAGTCAGGTTGTGTGCTTTAAAAAAATATGCCTTAAGCTTTATGCAGCATGGTAAACTTCTATCTAGCATGAAGGGCTTTGAAGGTAGGCAGAGAAGAAAATATGAGTATGTGAGGGTAAAGGAGAAAATAAACAGCTAGTGTTTATACTGTGTCATTCAGTTTACAAGCTGATTTCAATTCCATGGTATCATTTTCAAAACAAACCTATAAATAAGTAATGTTATAGGATCTTTATGTGTGAGAAACTAAACCTCAGAGGTTATATCTTGCCTAGACTTACATTTAGAGAGGCCAGAAGTGACTTAGCTGGATTTCAAATCAAGTCCATTGAATATTCAACAAATAATTATTGTCTTCAGATTTCAAGATTTATTTTTTCATTATTCTGTTAGATAGAGTGCCAAGGGGGCAAATTTATTATTTTTTTTTTGCATGATCTCTCCTCTGAGTTAGTCTGTAGTAACTCAGAATATGATTATTTAATTTAAACATGTCAATGTTAGCTCTTTGAAGTGTGTCTCAGCAGTACACGGCAAATGTAAATACTCATATATCTGAAACTCCAGGTGATTTAATCTAAATGGGATTTATAATGAGACCCACGGAATCTTCTGGAAAATAATTTCTTCAAAGAGCAAAGAAAATCTTGGCATGCAAACTTGGTCCAAATAAGATGAATCCGTGTTGGAGGAAAATATGGATTCTGATTATAGCACCATGTGTGTCACTGAAGATTTTCCTTGATTCCAGCTTGTTTAGACTCATGTCCAATCCTACTGTGAAGGGGTTGCCCTGACAAAGACATTGAAGCTAATGTCAGTTAAAAGCTTTAATTGCCTTTCTATGATATAGACTCTATGTAGGAGTGTATAACTCTATCCTTGATGTGGGGGTAACTGCTAGAGCACAAATTGGACACAATAATTTAAGCAGGTACATAGGGAGTGAAAGTAAAGTGGAGAGAACATTAAGCGTCAAGCTGTGGTCAAAAGTATCACAAAAATATGGACGTTGCTCTAGTTCAACAGCATCAGCAGTGAGATAGACCTCACTGCAGAGCTTGAGTGGCAAGGGTGAAAAAGGCGGGTGCCCCAGGATGTGGAGGGCATAAACTCACAGGAGTCTTAGCTGTGTAGGACCCTTGATTCACATTTCATTTATTTATTCCACCAACATTGATGAACACAGAACAACGTTACTTACCTGGGACAGAGTAATAAACCAGACAGGCATGACTTCCACATCTTCGCCCTGCCCCCGTGCAGATTGGAGTCCAGCTGAGAAAACAGGGAAGTGAGGAAGTGATATGACCACCAAGGTTGTTTGTGCATAATTAGGGTTGAGTGACTGGACTTCCTATGGTTGAGGGCTGGGGTAGAGCAAGAAGAGAATGGTTTCTTACTGATAATGTGGCCCGGGTGTACTCTTCCGATTAGTATGACCCAAGGAAAATCGATTACAGCTCCATTGGCGTGCTTAGCTCATTCTATATCTCACTATGCTGATTTCTATGTAGCCATCTTTTTCCCAGTAGTTCAACATGTAGTTAAAGACAGATTGTCTTTCGTTTATCTTCATATTCCCCACAGCAAGATGTCTAGAATAACTTAATGCAAAGATGTTTTGTTTAATTAAATTAAATAATGGGATGCTATGAATTGTAAAGCATGGTTTCAGAAGTCTGTGCATTTGAAACAGACTTTAAAGTCATATGCAAACCAGGTAAGAGAAGATTGTCACAGACATGAAGAACCAGGGACCTCTTCCTAGACTTACATTTAGAGAGGCCAGAAGTGACTTCCTGGAGGACATGAAACACACACAGGATGCTTACAGTCTCTGGGAGCAAATTTTTTTTGCCATTGTAGTGATGAAAAGGACTAGTTTTAAATGGAATAAAAAAAAATCACAAAATACATAGCACTCACAGAGTCTAAGCTGGTGTTGCCTGTGCTTTATACAAGAGGACTTGAAATTCCTAGTAAATGAGACATTACAAAAATTTGAAAACACATTAACAAAATAATACCTAGACTATTCTTTAGTATAGCCTACTTATTTAACTAGAAAATGAGCTTTCCTTTTCCAATTTGTGGTCTGAAAAGATTTGGACATATTTTGAATGGAGTCATTAGAATAGGTATTACACTTCAGTGAACTATGTCATAATTTAGTTTTCTTTAGTTTTATTTCTACCTCATTATTTTCTCCTTGGAAAAAACAAATCTTGATTTACCAACAAAATTTATTGCAAGCATTATTATTATTATTATTATTATTATTATTATTATATATTTTTTTGCCAATTTCCATTTGAGGCAGTCATTTTTGTGAAAATTTGGCCATTATTTCCTGAGTACATTGTCAAAAAAGTCTATTTCATTTGAATTATTAGATTTATGTGTGTTAAAAATTGCTTTAATATTTCTTTTACTTTAGATAGATTTGCTGATATCTCACTGGGCTTTGATTTTTGAGGAATTCAGTTCAATATGTTATTGTTAATATAATGTTCTTGACCACTAGTGAATAAATTAACTTATCAAAAATTTATTTTTAAATTAGGTAAAGAATAATATAATTTTAAAAATGTAATTACTCATTATAATCTCTCCAAAGACACCTCGTTTATTTGCCAGATAATATTGAAATTCCTTAGTTGGGAAACTATGGCTTTACATAGATATTTATCTTTGTTCCATTTCAATGATTTTGATGTATTAACTCACTAAGTCTTGTCGTATATCTCCTATGTACAAAGAATTTGGGATTTTCCTACCCATAAGGAAGTTTTAGCCTAACGCCTTCTATCCTCATGATTGGCAAGTGCCAGGAGGGAAGGACAAATAAAATGCTATAGGAGTTCAGAGGAGCAACTCTTTATTTCAAGGAAGGATTTAGAAAATAGGAGGTCTTAGATCTGGACCTTATGAAGGGGTCAGATTAAAACTGGCAGAGTGCAAGGAAGGATAAGTCACTCTAGGACAGACTGTTAAACCCTCTCACAGAATCAACGGCTAGTTCTCAAAGTATAACCAACATCCCCACTCACCTGGTTTGGGACATTAGCTGCTTCCCAAGTGTACTTTCAACTCTACAGTTTCTTTGCTTCTGTTTAACTTACCCACTTCCTAGCATTTCTTTATGCATATATGTATAATAATACACATATATATTATTCAGTACTACTCCCTACTTGTCCATGCTTTCATGATTCTCCAGCCTAGCTAGAATCTACATAACTTCTTGTACACTATTAATACCAGTTTGTATCTCTCTTATGGCATTTTACTTCCATTCAAATTTTAAAAACTTGTTAATGTGGCAGTCTTAATCTAAGCCCAGGTTGTAAATATTGTGACTTTATGTCTGCCTTTCCTATTGTGTTGGCACAGCATCTTGCATGCAGAGCACACTTGATAAATATAATTTTATTTTAAACTGTTTACTCATGAAACTATCAGAATTTTAAATGGTTGTTGTCATCTCATACACAATGACTGCTTTAACATGGGGTCAAATAACTTGATATGATTGAAGAATATATAGAAAATTTTTTGCCACAATTATTCCCTACTAGCCTGCTACAGTGCATTAAAACACCCCTTAGAATTTATTCCAAAATCTAAGCCCAATGCATTAAATATACTTTGTAATAGCCTATAATTCATTAGGTAAAATAGCTGAATGGAGCCATGTTTTCTAGAGGGGGCTATATGACCAATAAGCTATAAGAACAGAAGGAATTGCAGAGTTAATGGTTTAGTCTCCATGATATATACAGCGCTCTTACAACTAACCAACAAACAAACAACCCAATAAAAAAATGGGCAGCAGAATTGAACAGACATTTTCCCAAAGAAATTATACAGATGGCCAATAAGCACATGAAAAAAACGCTCAGCATCATTAGTCCTTAGGGAAATGAAAACCAAAACCATGATGAGATACCACTTTACTCCCTCTAGGATGGCTATGATAATTCTTTTTAAAACCCCAGAAAATAAAAAGTGTTGACAAATACGAGGAGAAATTGAAGTATTCATACATTTTGGTGGAAAGCAAAATGGTACACCTGCTGTGGAAAGCAGTTTGGCTGTTTCTCTAAAAGGGAAACACGGAATTACCATATGACCCAGAAATTCCACTGTTAGGTTTACATCCAGGAAAATTGTTAACATATGTTCAATCAAAAATCTGTATGTAAACGTTCATAACAAAAATAGCAAAAATGTAGGAAAAACCCAAGTGCCCATGAACTGATAAATGGATACATACATGATGTATCCATACAATGGAATATCAGCCATAAAAAGGAAGTACCGATTCGTGCTGTAGCATGAATGAACTTTGAAAACTTTATGCTCAGTGAAAGAAGCCAGACACAAAAGGCCACATACTGTACGATCCCATTTATATGAAATGTCCAGAACAGGAAGTCTATAAATACTGAAAGCAGATTAATCAACAATTACTCAAATTGTTTCCTAGACATGGGACACCATATTTTGAAATAATTTTATCCTAAAGAAATTTAAAAATATGATGAAATCAGCAAAGCATAGCCCATTTTTTAAAATTCTGCTTAAAATTGGAGACCTCGAATTTCTAGAAGCCACCAGGAAAAAATTAACAAATAGCTATCAAAATAAACTAATAGAAATGGTAGTATTAATGTAATGAGGAGAGCACTGAATAAAAAAAGTTTATTTTAGGTAAAAAAAGGACTATCAATAATTTCTCTAAATCTTGTTTTCTAATTTTATAAAATGGCAATAATACAACTGATAATTTAACATATTACTTTGATGTTAACTTTAGTTTCATGGGACTAAAATTTTATGTAACAACACAGATCAGAGGGTATATAGAGTTCAGAATTAGATCTCTGAAAAACAAACAAAATTATTTGGCAGCCAACTCCTTTGTTTGTTATTTTTCTACAGTTATATTTTAGACTTTCCATGTGACAAAAACAACACTCTTAAAACTCACACTGATCTCCTGGGCAGCTTATTACATTTAGTTATTTGGTCACTGAAAATATTTTACTTCCCTGTAAGCATCTGACAATATAGATAAAGGCTTTTAAAAATCTTTTTATTGAGAACAACTTATCAAAGGCATTATCTGAATATTTTAATTCAGAAAGAACAATCCAATTATCTTTAGGACACATCTGAAAATACAGGGAATATAAGGTAAATATTAGGATTTTTTTAGTTTTGAAAGCTGCTATCTATATGTTGAGCTTCTTGGTATAGATGACATTATATATTTGACATTAGTGGCAATTTGGAAACTTGGATAACCAGAATTCTAGACTGTAAACATTTAATTATGTGTTTTGTTCATTTATACAGAATAAATTTTGGTTGGCTGAGGAACAGAAATGAATATTAGAACAACAGTGACTAAATATCCTATGAGAAATGAAACACAAAAGGTGCTTGTATACCCTAACATTATTGAAGTTGAATAAAGGCCCTCCATCCCTAAATGTGCTATCTTGAATGATATAGCAACTGTCTTGAAGAAAGTTTCCCGTCAAGGACCAGGGCTAACCATTTTAGGACCATGGATCTACCTCTTCTGAAATTCACAATCTACACTAAACATCAGTCTATCTGGGGAGGCCATGTAATTTCTCATCCAGACCAGGACACTTTTGAGAGTAGAAAGAGATGCTATTAGTAATAATGTGACAAAAGGTGACCACTGGGATGATCCTGGGCAAATTGGGACATATAGTCAACCCTAAAACTATGCACCATTTAAATCTTGATGCGAATGAAATAAAACCATCGAGCAGAATTCAACCAATATTTTCTCGTCTTCACTCTTATTTTTTGGTTGTTTTATTTATTTATTCACTCAGTCAACAAATATCTACAGAGCCCCTATTATGTGCTAGGTGTGCGATTTATTCTCTGAGCAGTAAGAAACTTACAACACTTCTGAACTTCATATTTTACCCAAAGGTTAAAGGTTGTCTAAGGTAATTTCAACAATACACACAATCTTGCTGATGAGTGCACAAGATGTAATAGAATTCTTCACAGTTTGGGCTTTATTGTACCTTGAGGGTACTTGTCAGTCCTGTGTTAAGAAGCATGTAGTAATTATTTCTCTGACTCTGTCCTACCTTATATTTGCTGTTGTCATATAAGTGCTTGCTTGT
>NW_017731402.1:5046872-5068843 GCF_001890085.2 Hipposideros armiger
GAGAGAGAGAGAGAGAGAGAGAGAGAGAGAGAGAGAGAGAGGCATGGATTAAATGACTTCATGAGTAGCCAGAACTCTAATATTACACTATGCTAATTTTCACTTGGTGCAATGCTAGGCTGCAGACAAAAAATATAAATTGGTTTTCCTTTTAAATTTTAATCTGTGATGGAATACCAAAATTTAAAATCAACATGATATTAATTGGGATACATGGATACAAAACTAAGAAACTGTAGCCATTTAAAAACATGAAGAATTATAGTGGACCTAGAGAACTGAAAGATATTGTTCATTGTTTCATTCCAAAATATTTATTGAGCAGCTACTATATGCCAGACACTGAAGACAGGGAAATTTCTTGCAGTCATAGAATTTTTAGATTTTTTAGGAGAAACCAGTCCCCTGCCCACCACCAAAAAGGCCACAGATTATGTGAAGATTTTACAATGTATTTAGTAACCAAAGATCATTTCGAGAGCATATAAAGTACTCTGACAAATCAATAGGAGAAGGCAAACTACTCATTAGAAAAATGGATAAAAAAACATAAATAGATTATTCAAGAGAGGAAATCTTAATGACACATATATTATATATATATATATATATATATATATATATATATATGTGTGTGTGTGTGTGTGTGTGTGTGTGTATTTTAGATACATATTCTGACTCATACATAAAAAGAAATCATAGCAGCAGGTTTTATAATAGAAACAAAAATCACCCTGAAACACAAATGACCGGAAAATGGACAGATACATCAAAATGTGTTCCTTCAATGAAATAGTAGATATCAATTAACATAAATAAATTAGAACAATATGTATCATCATGAATAAATCTCAGAAACCTAATGTTGAATGAAAAGAAATTGCAGAAAGATAAATACAGTGTGATGTCATTTATGATGTACAAAACAGTTCACTGTATTTTTTGGCAATGTATGTATTCATGAGACTATATTCATGAGTATATATTCAGAATAGCAGTTCTTAGTAGGGGCGGGAGTAGAATGCCTTCTGGGAAGAGCACACGTGCAGCATGTCATCACATTTGCAGTGCTTTACTCATTAGGCAGGACTAGGGGAAAATGTTCATTTTACTATTCTCTATACATTTGCATAGGTAAAATATCATTAACAAAAATTGGAAAAATAGTGCTCAAATTATCTCTTTTCTGATAGACTGTGTACCTAGAAAACTCAAGAGACTAGAAGAAATAAATCTATTATAATATCATAATTTAGTAAAGTTTTCTGGGAACGAAATAAACTTTAATGAACTCTAGAAATAAATCACTACAGATTGAAATGAAAACAAAATTCATTCCCAATAGCAAAACAAACAAACAAACAAACAAAAAAACCACCCCACAAAACAAGAAAATTGTAAGAAGAGATTTAACAGGAGAAATTCAGGGTCTTTATGAGGAAAACTATTAAATTAAACTGATGGATAAAAAACATTACCTGAACAAATGTAAGGATGTGCTATGTTGTTAATGGGAGGTTTCATTGCCATTAAAATATCATTACTCCAAAATTAATATATTAAATAATGCAATTTCAATTCAAATCCCAATGGTTTCTTTTTTTTTTTTTACTAAAAAGTGATATTGCATTTTATAATAAATGCTTCCAAGTGACCAAGAAATGTATGGAAAAAAAAAAAAGAACATTGGTGGGTGACTTCCATTTTAAATGTTAGATCACACTATAAAACAAATTTAATTAAATCTTTCTGGTCTTGGTCTTTGAATAGATTAACCAATCACAGGAGAAAGTAGAGTATCCAGCTAATTTCAGTGTAGATAGAAATTTAATATGTGTAAAAATGAGGGCTCAATTTATTAATGATAGAATGCTTTTCTTACCCATTCAATGGTGCTGACACAGCAGGCTAGCCTTCTGGAAAAATAAAAGTGCACACCTGGTTATACCACATATAAAAAAAAATTCTAGATGAAGTAAAGCCTTAATTGTTAAAAAAAATATATTAGAGAAGATACCATCTATAGGTGAAGGGCACCATTTTCTTCCAGACTGGAAATCTAGAATCTATTAAACAAAATTAAACATATTTGAATTTCATAAGATTTTTTTTAAAAAAAACCCTTAGGTATGGCAAAGGAATATGTAGCCTAAATCAACAATTTAGAAAAGCAATATAACAGAAAATATATTAGGAGCTTTTACAAAATGGGAAGAAATTCAAATACCCAATCTAAAATGTGCAAAGAATTTGAGAAGACAATTCACAGAAGGGCGACCGTACAAGACCAGCAAATAAATGCAATGATGCTCACATTCTGTAGCAGTCAGGGCAGGGCTAATTAACTTCACAAGCAACTATTTCTTTAAACCAATTATACCGTGAAAATTTGAAGACGCTTGTGTGGAATGCCTGCCCCTCTATACCCCCTCTCCATCCTTCTCTAGCATGCTCTGTGTCCTGGAAACTTTGTATGAGTTGGTGGCTTCTTTGACTCCATTGTCCTCTGGCCTCCAGTTGGGTTTGTCTATGGCAAACAGTAGCAGCATCCATTGGGAGAGTACTTATTTTCCAGCTCTCTCCACAAAAGTCAGGTGCTTATCACGTGGCCTTCTTTGCTCCCATTCCTTGCTTCCTTAGGCTTAATGGTGGTAAGATTATCTGGCTCTAACCAGTTCTGGTAATGATCTCTTGTTGGTCCCCATTTCTTCTACCAACATCTTTGAAAATATTCCTTTATTAGACTTCCCTCAAATTCCAGATTTGAGCATGGCACCTGCTTCCTGTCAGGCCCTTGATCAATGCCCATTTATAACATTTGTTGCTAATATGAGGTTAGGGCAAGGTCAGTCTTATAATTGCTGAGTAATAAATAAATTATTAAGACCTTTTGGAGAGAAATCTAACAACACTTGTTACAATGAAAATAGCCATCATATTTACAATCCTCTTTCTAGAAACCTATTCCACAGACTTAAAGAAAAAATACAAACTGGTAAAGATATAAGTACAAGGACGTTGGGGCCGGCCGAGTGGCGCGATGGTTAAGAGCTCGCTTGGGACGCCAGAGGGCCCCGGTTCAGATCCCACATATGAGGGCCAGTGACACTGCCCTCTACAGCTAAGATGCTGAACAACAGCTCAACCTGGAGCTGGGCTGCCGTGAGTTGCTGGCGACGGCATGGGCTGCAGTCCCTGTGGCAGTGGGTTGCCATGGGCTACCGTGTGTAGCCAGCAGCCAGCGTGAGTGGCCGTCCAGAAGCCGGCGACTGATCTGCCTCGCCAGGGAAGAGCGCAATGATGGTGCCAACTTGGGCCAGTGAAGCAGCGTCCTCCACAACTAGATTGAAGAACAAAACGACAGCAACTTGTCTGTTCCCCTTCCCCTAATTCCCCAGCACTGTTCCCATCCCCCCAATTACCCAATAAAAATCTTAAAAAAAAAAAAAAGTACAAGGACGTTTGTGGTAGCATTATTTTTCGTGCTCCAAATTTTAAACAATAAGTATTCATCAGTATGACAATGGTTGAAAAATAGAGTTACATGCAGATCGTGAATTTTATGCAAGCATTAAAAAGAACAGACATGGAACCATAGCAGGCTTGATTTTGGTGAGATTTTTATGAGTTATTGTTCAATGAGAAAAGCAGTATGCACAGAAGTCTATATTACTGTGATGCAAAATTTTACAAAAATATATACTATAATGTAAATCGTTGTATGCGTGTGGATATACATATATGAATATGTCTGATTTTTGGAGCCTGAAGAAAAATGTGTTTGAATAAACATTAGATGTAACAAAATTGAGTGGAGAGGTAGGGGTTCATGTTCACGGAGGACACAGGAGAAGGGTAACGTAAAGACAAGCCCAAATGGGAAAAAACTTCCATAAGAATGTGTATTTATTACATATAATCATTTATAAATGTATGTTTTATATGAATAACAAACAAAAAAAAAGCCTCCTGTAAATTTCAGTGACTTGCCTTTGTTTTCTGATTATTGGTCTGGTATTCCAGCCTCTCAATGCTCTGGCTTGGGTCTTAATTTTTGACATCCATTCTCACCCTCATGCTGGTCAAACTAAACTTCTCCATGCTTCTCAAACCGGAAATTTCCATATTTTTTGGCCCTGGCATGTTTGCTTTTTCTCTTCTTTCCACTGGATCTGGACTTCACGTATCAAAATCCTTCCCATTGATCAAACCCAAGCTCAAGTATCATTGCTTTCATTGACTTTTCCCCAATTAAGCTAGATTTTAAATTTATTGAATGCCTACTATGTTCCAGACATCGTGCTAGGTGCTAACCTTTAACCATGGTAGAGTATCCTGTTTAACTTTTCTCCAATCCTCAAATCCGAAGCATTCTATATAATAGAAAGTCAGTTTTGGTAGGACCCTTGGAAATATAAGCAACTCTTTGGATGCTGCCCTTATTCAATGTAAACCCTTAATATATTCATTTTCTTTGTTGCTTCTTCTAGAACTTACTACCAAGAACAATTAACTGAAATATATCCTAGGTTATCATCAAACTGATCTGTGTTCTGATTTTTAGATATAGATATAGTATATCTATCATTGAATACACACACACGTGCGCACACACACACACACACACACACACACACACACACACATGATCTGACAATTAAGTTCTCAAACTCATCCTAGAAAAAGTGCTACATACCTCATTTCTGAATATCACTATGGTCACCTTCGAAGTCCTCCCCTTGGGAAGCTATGCACTGATGCCAGCACCTAGTCCACCCTTCAAAGCAATTTTGGAACTCTCTTCCTGGAATGGCCATCAGAGCTGTCGTCATATTACCCTTGATGTCCTGAATGTCATCAAAATGTCTTCCTTTCAATATGTCCTTTATCTTCAGGTAAAGAAAGAAGTCATTGGGGAAGATCAGGTGAGTAGGGAGGGTGTCTCAATACGGTTATTTGTTTACTGGCTAAAAACTCCCTCACAGACAGTGTGACCAGCCATGTGAGCTGGTGCATTGTCGTGATGAAGAGCCATGAATTGGCGAAAAGTTCAGGTCATTTTCATCTAACTTTTCCACACAGCCTTTTCCGCACTTCCAAATAGTAAATTTGGTTAGCTGTTTGTCCAGTTGGTACAAATTCATACTGAAAATCCCCCTGATAGCAAAACAAAGTTAGCAACATCATTGCAACAAGTTTGTGAACTTAATTGTCAGACTGTGTGTGTGTGTTCACATATACATATATGAGATGTGTTTTCATTTCTTAATATAAGTAGAATTCAATGATAGATATACTATATACATATATATTATATACCAATGGTAGGTATATAATATATTGGGTTGTCAGAAAAGTCATTATGCATTTTTGCAACGAAAAACAGAAAAAAATATGTCATGACTTTTTGGAGAACCCAATATATGATGATAAATATATTTATCATCAAGTTTGTTAGAGTTCAGAATTTTAATGTGTTCAATAGATTCATTTAAACACTATGTCACAGAAAATGTGAAGTGATTAACGTAGAATAGCTGTAATAAAAAAAATACATCCCCATGCATTTATTGAGAGCCTATTGTATGCTAATCACTATGTCAAGTTTGAAGATGTAAATACGTTAAGCAAAATTTCTCGCTTTCAAGAAATTCACAGTCTGTGGAAGGCACAGCCCTGTACACAGTTGTGTATCCATATAATAAATGTCATAATAGAGGAATATAAAAGGACTTCCATATAAAAAGAAAATATAAAAAGAAAGACAAATGACTTTCTGTGGCCAGACTGGGCCCATCACCTATTTTTGTATAGCCCAAGAGCTGAGCAGTAAGAATGGTTTTCACATTGTAATTGTTAGGAAAAGAAGAATAGTTCATGACAAGTAAAAATTATATGAAACTTAATTTTAGTATCTAGTAAATAAAATGTTATGGACGCAGAGCCCTGTGTATTCTTCTATTACCTATAACGGTTTTGACACCACAACTGTAGAGTAGAATACTTGTGACAGATGTTAATATCTGCAAAGCCTAAAATGTTTACGATCTGGCCCTTTGCCCACCCTGGTACAGATACTTTTGGAGTAATTAAGGGGTAAATAGTATTTAAAAAAAAAACACTCAAAAATCCTTGCCAGTGACTTCTGGCTATGAAGAGTTTTTGCATTTAATTTTTTAATCCTTTTAAAATGCTGCCAGGAAAACTCAAGAAAAATGTGAGGGTGTTTGTTGAGAGATGGATCCTGAATTAAGTAGCACCAGGATAGTATTGGGTATAAGATATATAGTCTTTCCATTGGCCTTTTCAGATTTAATCTGAGACATTCCAGGCTAATTTTTATGTTTCTTCATATGCCCCACCTTCTTACTAATCATCTTACCGAATTACCTACCTGGAATTTGCAGGGAGTTATCTAAAAAGGGCTAACCATTCCTGGGGCTGTTGTGTTTCAGGCCACTAGAGCCTTCTGGGAAGTGAAATTGTGCAACCCCAGGAAATGCCTCTGACTCCACTTTGTTCCCGTTTCCAGGACGGGACAGGTTGTGCAGATCTGAGGTATTTCAGAGAAGCCAAACTTTAATCCTTTCTGCCAAGGTTAATTGATCCATATTTAGTCACCAAATTTATTAGGTTTAATTAAAAAAATACGTGTATCTTTTTTCCTTAAAAGTGCCTTAATATTTCAGTCTAATAATTGTTAATTCATTAAAAATAAGTGATCTGAACGTACAGAGACACATCTATGAAAGGAATAACTCTTTCTTTCATCCTGGACTTTTTCTATATAAACTATCCTCTCCTTATCTATTCAGTAAAAGTAGCATTTTTTTGTATGAAACTTTCTTCTTTTTTTCCTCCTTTTTCTTCTTTCTTCTTTCTCTTTTATTTTGTAAAACAACAAAAGAGAACACGGAGATTTTTCTCTTGGCTTTGACAAAAGAAAAGTTGTCCGTAGGCATAAAATGAATGACAGAGATAACGTTTTTATGCCTCTGAGACACTGCTGGGTGATGCTACCTGTAATATCAGTTTACTTTCTGACTTGCCTTGGGTTGGAATATCACTTTCAGACCACTACTACCAAGGATGGGAAGATGGAAGCTGCAACTGCATATTAAATCAATTGCACAGTCCTCCAAAGTCTGTTCCAGTTCTGGTTTTTATGCCCTGAGACATTTTCTCTAAGTATTCTCAGATTGAAGGGCAAATAATTATGCAGTTTTATCTTTTTAAAATGCCAGGCTATCATAGTCACACTTATCTGCTATCTTGAAACCCAAAGTAGACTTCCCAAAATGTCTATTTTTGATACATTCCCTATCTCCTTGATATCATAAGTCAATTGTGTTCCATTTTGATATTTATATAAAATATTATCGTTTAATAGCAGGATAGAGATACTATATACAGTGTAGAACTAGTTTATTGGTCTGTAAGTGTATCAGTGTAATTCTATTGTGGAAAATTTTCATACTACAAACTGAAATAAAATAGGTTTCAAAAAAATTAAAATCATTATGAAAATGAAAAGTAGAGAGCATAATCCTAGTATTACATTTTTTCAAGTATTTTGTGTATTGCCGTAAGCATATTATCTCTGTGGTTCTACTTAAGAGTTGGGAAAAGCTGGCACGAATTTTCTCAGACAGATATATTTTCAGAGCACAGATATGACACTGCTATAATTGGAAGATGACTAGTGTTCTCACTGTGAATGTATTTGAAGTCACGGTCTACAGAACACCAGATGTACGTGATTCAGAAAGGGGTGGGCTTTTCCTAGAAACTCACGAGGCATTTCAAAGGACTTCAGGGCTCTGCTTCTCCAAGAATATCTTTGTAAGATATTTTATTGGAAGACCGATGAATACATAACCTTTTCAGTTTCTATTCTTTAATTTCAAGTACATAGATACAAAAATTATTTTTCATTTTCTCCTATAATTTTAAACATTAATCAAAACTTTAATTTTTCTGACAGTACAAAACAATGCAACTTTAGCTCTCTCTAAGGCACTTAGATATATTATTGTTTATATATTATAAGCAATAATTATATGTTACATAATGACAATTATGTGATATTAATATAGCTTCTGCTATATTATCATATAACCTCTGCTAAAAATCTTGAATGTAATGAAGACTACTAGTTTTAATGATATCAAAGACAAGCACGTTAACTAATGTATTGCTTTACTGGAGACTTATTTCCTTTATGTATATGAGACTACTTAGTTTAACCTGTAGGTTAATACTGTTTAACCTACAAGTATATTATTTCTTAGTTTAACCTACAAGTATATAATATACAAGTATATTATTTCTGCTTCTCTCAGTACTGTATTCCACTGATGATTCATGATTAGGATTAAGGAGTTTTATGTTTGTCCTAAAGTCATTAGAATAATTAATTAAAGATATATATATATATATATATATAGAGAGAGAGACTGTTTTGGTTTAAGAACTTTAGATCAAGCTAAGTTGAATTCTTGAACTGGGTTTTCATCTTTACATGCAGTAAATAGTACATGTTCACGTATGGAGGGAAGTAATTATGCTTCTGCTTCCATCCTCCTGAAAGACACAAACTGGTCTGTATCTCTTTTCTAATCCCAGTGAGTTTCTCATTTCCCAGCATAGCAGATTTTATCAAGCTGATATTGAAGACGCTTAAAATGGGGAACAGAAAAGTTGCATAATCAGTTATGCCAAGGTTGTGGTTCTCCACCTCCATAAGCACTTTTAAAAAAAAAATTGGCTAGTAGGTTCCAGAGAGCTCTTGAATGCAGATAATTAATTATTCATAGTTGTGTGTCAGAAATATATGAACTACAAACATAAATATGCACATGAATAGCAGTGCACAATAAATTTTATATTCAAAAAATAATAATGGGACCAAAAAGAATATTGGTCTTGGACCTATACCAAGAAGTGACATTTGCAAGCCTATTGATAGCTGAAGTGGAATGAGATTTTGGAGGGCTCTAGGTTATAAAATAAAGGTCTTTAAAAAAATTTTCACCTCTTTATATATGCCTAGGTATTTGTTATTCCATATCCTTCTTTTTCTCTCATTGGTCTTAAAAGTTTTTTTTGTCATTCTTTCTTTTGTTCCTGAATTGGTTATAATACAGGAATAAGGTATGATTTAAATTGTTTTAATTCTGTTTATTAAAATACATACGAATATGCTACTATAAGTTATCCTCTCTTTTACAGTACGCAAATTATACTTCAATTGAGCTGTTAAAATTATTTTCAAAAGCCTTTATGTGGGAGAGACTTGCATATGTTTGAAATCTGTGGTAATGATTCAATTGAGAAAGAGTAGTTGAATAGCCTGAAAAGCGAAGAGGTTATATTTAGTATAAGATTCCTGAGAAGATAAGTGGGAGGAGAATCCAGAAAATTTGCATAGGGGTAGCCTGTCTATTGTTTTTCTTGAATTTTCTATGTAGACAGTCATGTTTTCTGTGAGTAAAAATAACATAACAATCTTTTCTAATTTTTATATCATTGTTTTGAACATCTAGTTCATTGTTGAGAAATTTAGAGAGTACTTGTGTTTTCTTCCTAATGTTAGAGGTAATGCTCAGTGTTTCACCATGAATACAAAGCTTGTTAACATTTTATGGTAGATTCTTTCCCTGCTTAATCATGCTAAGTAAGTTCTCTATCTAATTGTATGTTTTTTTTACCAAGAAAGTGGGATTAAAGTTTTTGCTCTTTCCCCTTTATATCTGTTGTACTAAGCGACAATATGCGTTCTCCCTTTCAATACATGCATATGGTCCATTACATACATTTATTTTTAAAATGTGAAGCCACTTTTTCACTTAATCGTGATTCCTTATCATTTTGTTTGCAGTATATTATTAAAGATACTTGTGTCCATTGCCATAAATAAGTTGAATGAAAAATGATTTTTGTACTCTATTTGACTAGATTTGTTATTAAGGGTCTAGTATCTAATGTTAAGACTCAGAGTTCTTTCTCACTTTTCGATGGTCTACATTAGATTTTGTTAGATAAAGGTTATCTCATTCTTAGGTTTTGTAACAGTGTCCTGTAAAGTTATCTGAGCCTGGAGGCTTTGAAAAAAAATCTCAGTTTCACAGCTTTGTCACCACTCACACAGTGCAAAAAACCTGCAACTTAATTCATGAATGGTGTATTATGTACCTCTACGTGCAAGGGACTGACTCTGTTTCTCAGACCTCTCGAAAATTGCAATAATCTAATTCGTGTTTTCTTTTTGTAACTAGTTTGTTTATAACATTTGCTATTCTTTGAAGTCTTTTATATTTAATGAAACCTGCTTGTCTATAATTTTTACCCACTGATTCTAATTCTGCTTCCTTGCATTTAACAGAATTAGATTTGTTCCAATTTTTCCAAAAGCTAGATCTTCAACTATTTAAGGAACCTATTTAAGGAATCTAATTTCATTACTGGATATATTTTGACACACTGAAAGTGAGTCCTCAAGACTTGTGAGCCATACTAAATACAGATATAAGTATAGCAATACTTCATTCATAGAAAGATGTGATTCCTATCTCTGTGTAATACTTTCCTTTATATAGACAAATGAAAGGAAATGTAAGTTTGCACAGCTAGGAGAAATTTTAATACCAAAAGCTATTAAAAACCTGAAAACATCAATATGTCTAAAGGGATTTTCATAAATTCATGGCTATTAGTTCCTAATAGGTAATTTCAAGAAAATATTTTAGTACACATTTCTTTTTAAACTTTAACCTGCAAAGAAGTCTTTGTTGTCTTTTAATTAAATGTCCTTTGATGATTCTAAACCTGAGATGAAAAATGTTGATGAAAGATAAAGGAACTACCAGCCACACTTACATTCTTAGAACAGTTTTTCTGTAAACAGATATTTTTGATTTCTGAAAGAAATTATTTTAAACCACACAGGAAAAGTACTTGTAACACTTTTCATTTCTTATAGGTCATTAGACAAAAATCTATTTATCAGAAAGGCCAGTTTTAGTAAGTTAAGGATATGTGCACATATAACCATCTATTGAAATTTTTTTATTAGTGGTTAAATTACTGAAGCAATATAAAAGACATTTTAAATGAAAAGTAAGTTATAATACATGGACATAACAGTTAAAACTAAATCTATTCTTTTTCCTAGAGATATCTTCTGCTTTTATATGGCACTCTAAAACATTTTATGCATTTATACACAAATGAATTTGCATGTAGAAACATTTTTTGTGTAAATGTTATGCATGTTTTTCATAAATGACATATTTTAGGTGTTATTCAGCAACTTGCTTTTTGTTTTTTACTGAAAAATAGATTAGTTTTCTCTCCAAATTGGTATTATAGAATTAACCCATTTTTTTAATGTATTCAATGTTGTGCAAATGCTAAAACTGGAATCTTTACTTTTTCTAGATCCTTTCTTGAAAGGTATGTAGCTACTGATAATAATTTAGGGTAGAACCATCTCTTTTTTTTTAAAAAAAAGAAAACCTTACTTAGCACTGAGTATTGATTTTTCTCGTATTTTAAGGCTGTATTTGACAAGTCAACAATAAGCCATTCTTCATCTTTTAAAAGCATTACTTTATATTTGGAACCACAAAATTATTAATAAAATGTTTTCAATAATTAATGATGTAAGGTGGGAGTAACATTTCTCTAGAGTAAAAGCAGAAAAGCTTTTAGGTTCTTAAAACTGTGCTGTGTTGCCAGTTAGGAAAAAGCAGAAATCGTTTTTATACAACCACTAAACTTTTATCTCTCTTTGTCGAAGTCCAATCTTCTTAGAGTACAAATAAGGGAGTTCTTTGCAAGGAGAACAGCTAAAATTGCACACAAACGCAGCCAGTGATTGGGTTGCCTGTTATTTTATGTAATTTCATCTGAGCAGTGGGACAGAGTGGCCTCCAAAGCAATCCCAGTTCTGGTCATCTATAAAAGGTAACGTCAAAGGTACCACTTTTCTTACTTATCTTTATCACTCGTGTGCTCATGACCGCTCAGCCTCTCTCTCCCCCAGGCCCACTCCCTCTCCTCTATGAACTTTCTGAGTATATGATTATTGAAATTCCTGACGGGGTAAGCACTTAAAAGAATAAGATTGTGGTGCGTTTTCTAGTTTACAACACGCCTCTGCACTTAACCATTAAAGCAGATGGTCACTCAGAAATGCGGTGGCAATCCCTTAGTAAGTCATTTAACTGTTTATTCTCCTCACTTTATAGCTCCATTCTCCTCACTTTTGAGCTTTGTGGAGTAATAATAGCTAGCATAAGTTTAGTGTTCTCTATGTGCCAAGTGTCGTCTCAGTAATCCTATATGACTAGGTCCTAATGTCCATAAATTACAGATTAAATAAATGAAGCAAACATTGGGTAAATAGCTTGTCTAAGGTCACATAGCTAGTAAGTGATAAAGCTAGTGGTTAAATTCATATTGTTTTTTCAGAGACCACATACTCAAGCTTTGCGTTTTATTACTTTACATTGGATAAAACTAATGGATGGAGTTAGTTTTGTAGAGACATTCTTTGGAAATATAGATACATAAATATGTACTGTTTTTTCTACATGGAAGGGCAATTTAATACAGATATACATTTTTATAGACATATTCTCCCAGACTCTTGCCAGTTTAACAACCCAGGAATGTCTCTCTCAAAGACCTGGGAGTCATTTCTTGGAAATGTAATCATCAGGAAAACTGGAGTCCCCTAACTTTTCTTTCTTTTTTTTTTTTTAAGCTGAACCATCCTGCCACCTGTTGGCAGCTCAGCAGCTGCTCAGCTCGGGCCAGGAATCGAACCACAGGAGTCCCCTAACTTTAATACATGACAATTAGCACACACAGATGTCCTCGCCTTGAATGATATCCCCCAGTACTTTCCCATGAGCTCCCTTCAGCACTTAAAATCCTCCTGCCCTTTGTTCCAGCACAGCGGAGTTCAGCCTCTTCCCCTGTTGCAATAGCCTTGACTCATTACAAAGGTCTTAAATAAAGTCTTCCTTGCCTATTGAACTCCATCTTGTACAAGGTTCCTTGACACCTGACGAACTTTCTTTTTGATAGAGAAGATGGAAAAAACTACGGGTTCAAGTTGTCTGCTCTTTTCTGTCATCCACTAAGGAATCCATGAAACATTAGGAAATCCATTGGCCCCATGTAGAGGGCATCTTGGCCTAAACTTCTAGGACTCATTTATCCACCAAAATTTTAAATTCAAGGCTTGTGGAGGTACTAACCAGGTGCCTATAAAAGAGAGTGTGCTATGATTGGCAACAGAATCAAAGGTTTCAGGCTGATGAAATATTCTACTCTCTGAATTTCCCTTTTCTCTACAGTTGAATAGGGTACAAACAGTAGTTAACTGCCTCCCCTGTGTCATATCCATTATTTGTTCATGCTGCCTGTTTTATAGGTTTTTTTTTTTATCAACAACTTTCTAAATCCCATATAGTTTCCCTAAAAATTGGAGCGAGGATGATATGATAGCCCTGTGCTTGCTGCTGTAGATTATAGATGGTCACGATAAGATAAGAGCTACCATAAATTAAGGACTCTTCCTGTGCCAGCCAACTGCTAAGTACTTTACACAAATTAACACATTTAATTCTCACCAAGCCATGTGAAGTAGATGTGATCAGTTTCCCCATTTTGCAGTTGAGAAATGAGGTAGGAGAAGGTGAATAATTGATTAGAATGACACAGGGAGAAGGTGGTCTTTTTGTAGTCACCAAGTCTTTCTATTTCCATTGCTCTTGCAAAGAACCACTGCATTTCAAACCCTGACTTGCCAGTTATAAAAGTTTCCTTGGGAGGTATTTAATGTTCTCAGCTTGTTTCTTCATCTTTAAATATACTTTAAAAATATAGGATTTATTTTTTTTTAGACTTAAAGGAGTTCATGCATGTTTACTTTTTAGCACTATAAGCCACCAAAATAAGCATCAGTGTGCATCATTTAACTTTTTAGTATTTTGGTTTATTTAGCACATTTATTCCAAAATGCTATAATGTTTTCCCATAAGACATTATAGGTCCAAGGACTGTACATTGGGTTATTATCATTCACCTGACTTTCACGAAGCAGAACAGGCTTTACCACATCCAATATGTAAATAAATCTGTTAATATTTGAGTTAAAGGAAGCTGAAAATTTTTTAAATATTGGGTTGTCGGAAAAGTCATGATGTATTTTTTGTATGTTTTTCGTTGCAAAAATGCATCATGACTTTTCCGACAACCCAATAAATTTCTTTTTCTGAGAAGGTAGTCATGAGATAGCTAAGGCAGGTCAGGTGAAGGCTGAGAAGGTGCAGACAGGAGATTGGGACCAAAAATTGGATGCAATCCAGTAGGTGACAAAATACAGCGGTATCATTGTTTGTGGTTCCCGCTTCCGGAATGCAAATGGAAAACTGCCTACCTTCATCAGTGAAGGGGTTTCCTTCTGATGTCACTGAATTCCCCATTGTTGGGTTTGAAGTTAACTCAAACTGGAAGCTTCAGATGTTTTAAGAACTACGGAAAAGTTTGTTTTCTTAGCAAATGTCAAGCCTTTTCCTGATATGTGAACTCCAGTTTTTCGAAGCATCCATTAACTCTTCCTTTCTCAGTGGAGTCATTCCAGGTGAAGTACTTCTGGTTTTCAGTGGGGGCTAAAAGGCAATTCTGAAAGAATGGGGACAATGTTATTTTAAATAACATGAATATTACATCAGGACAGCATTGCATAAAATGAGTTTTTCTCAGAGCTTTCTTTTCATTTGCTTAGGAATTAAATATATTCTTGACCCCCCCCACCCCCACCCCCTTTTTTGTTTACATCTGCAAACTACTTTAATAACTAAATGTCCTTTCTTTGATTCTGTAATGTAGGAGGTACTTGAAACTCAGCTGCAGTTAAATAGCATTCAGTTTGCCTTGTGTCTGAGCATTGAAAGAAGTGGGTTATCATTGATCCAGCTGTGTTCTTGTCTGTTATTCAAAAAATATTTATATAAAGATGTTTGAAAATGTCTTTAAATACCTTCAAAACATACATACAGCTGTTTAAAATAAGCCTGCTTATATACACACACGTCACGAAAGCAAGTAAAGACAGTGAGAGCAGCATCCATTCTGTTAATATTATCCTTATGTCCTCTTCTGCCCACATATATATGGTATATGACCTTGGCTTTCTGAGAACTTTGGTCTTAAGACATTAACTTAATGTTTGCACACACATACATAATTTATATACACTTACATACATATTTGTGCATGCTTATGTATATATGTGTGTGTTTATATGATTTATATGCACAAACATGTTTGTATACTTATATCTAATTTTTTTTTAAAGATTTTATTGGAGAATTGGGGGAGGGGAACAGCGTTGGGGAATCGGGGAAGGAGAACAGACAAGTTGCTGTCATTTTGTTCTTCAGTCTAGTTGTGGAGGATGTCGCTTCACTGGCCCATGTTGGTATTATCATTGCGCTCTATCGCCTGTATTCTTGATGATCTGGCATTTGTGGCCTTCCTGACTGGGGAGAGACTTCTCCCAGTGCCAGCCAATTCTTAGAAAGATAGCAAAGGTCTAAACCCTCGGCATGTATTTCACATGCATACCAACCAATAATTGGATGTTTGGCCCCACTTTCATAACAACTTCAACACCACTCTTCACACGAGTTCAATTGGAATTTGAGCATCAGAGAACATTTTCCATCAGTCTTGTGTAAGCATGAGTCTGTGCTTTGTAATAAAACTCCCTTAGAAACTTTGGCTGCTTCGGGACTGTTTACATCTGGATCATTTTGCAAGGGGTGGAGGGGTGGGCTAACAAGACCAGGGTTGTTGTATGGATAAGCTTTGAAGATAGAAACAGGCCTTAGAGGTATAAAATTTCATTTTTAATACAGGGTTCTTTGTTTATTATTATGAATTTTTTTTGGAAGTTATAGCAGGAGACATTTAACCTAGTGCAGTTGCAGAAAGAAGTCCATAAAGCATCGTTTGTTTTGGAGAGGATCTCTTACAACATGCTGTATGATGATCTGGATAGAAAATTTATTTGGGAATTTTGACATTTGTCACCTCGACGAATATACTCGATGAGTGTGTGTTAGCCATCCCCTTCAGGCCCTACCACTGAGGAAGCAGCCAGTGGTGCCGGGAAGCTAATGAAAGACTGAGTTCCCGAAGGCTGTGAGACCCTAAGTCTTTCGTGCAGGCACGATTACTTGGAGATGGTGACGGGGGAAGTACAGACAGATTTTTACTCTTACAACTAGGATTTAAATGGGCTACAGTCTTTCTTTGGAGAAAGTCTCTTTATTTTTCTGGTTTTGAATTCCTTCAGTGACTTCCAGGAACCGTCAATTCATACAACGAGGAATTTTGATTTGGCAGCATTTTAATGATTCCTGCTTTTGTTTGTGTTATCTCTGTCCCTGTCATCTACTTCTCCATTCATTGAACTTGGTATTGCCAAGACTGGGAGGAAGCTGTAATTCAAAGTATCTGGCAGAAAGGTCAACGAGGATGACTGTCCCTGGGTTTATGTTTTCCTCATAGGTAACAGGGAGGTTTTAGCAAAGTACAAATAGAAAGTAATTTCATATTATTTATTAACTTCCCTCTTCCACAAAGTGTTTGAGGCAGCATGCACAAGAACACAAGAACACTAAAATATAACTAGGAATACAGAGTCAAATAGCGATCTGGGAAAGAAGCACATACATACCAGCCATAAATTTCATACGGCTGCTACAGCGAAGTTCAAATTTATTTTTGAAAAATGGATATACTGTTATTTAAACAATTCTCATTATTATAGAAGAAGAAAACTACCAGTTCATTTGATGTCATAAATTATTTTAAAAGCACTGTGTCAGTGAAAAACAAAAAAATATTTAAGCTTCTGGCTGGATGTCGGATTGACAAGATGGCATGCACAGTGCAGGAACATTCTGGAATACACAACTTGAAGGTTTTGTCATTAGGCTGGCCATAAGCCCAGACAAGTTTTCACACATATCACTGATGCATGTTGGTTTTATTCTTAATGAACATAATAATAACATAACATTGCCACCATCAAAACTAGCCCTTTTATAACAATTGGTGTTCTAAAGCATTGTGTTAAGCACTTCACATTTTTTAAATTTGTTAAACTCTCTCCTAACCCTATGATACAAATATTGTTAGAGTCCTATTTTATTGATAAGGAAACTGAAGCACAGAGAGGTTGCATATCAGGAGAGATCCCTCAGTTAGTGACAGAGCTGAGATCTCAGTTAATATTTATTTTGTCCATAATTTAAAGAGCCACTCTCCTGAAGATGTTTGACTTTTACAGCATGGAGAATGAAAGTGAAGGTGAAACTGCGTATTATTGTTCACATTACTTCTTACTACTTTGTAAAACAAAATCTGAGAGAAGAAAGGTGAGGCTCATGTTAAGCTTAAAGGCCAGGGAGCACAGCTGGTTAAAGCAGCACCTCAAAAATGGAGGACTGGGTTGTGGGGTCCACAGTTGTTTGGACCAGTTAGCTTTGTTTTATTTTCCAAACTGTCCAGGAAGGGGATTGTATAGAGTTACTAAATGCCAGTGCGGATGGAGTCATCCCCAGCAAAGGAAAAGTAACTTGGACGTCATGCCTCTCTATAAGGAAACAGCACCTTTCTCATGGATAAAGTAGCACATGCTATCTTTCACCTTATGTCTTTAGCGTAGAATCGCCCCATTTTTATCGGCAGGTAAGCGTTAGATCTGTTACAAAAGGGCTGAGATAGCGGACTTGAAGCAAGTTGTCATTGGGGAAAAGAAAATGTGTTTGTACCAGAATATTGAGGATCATTCTATTAACTAGCTTCCAGGTGGCTCCTTAAATTTAAGAGAGATACATAACGCAGAGCATTGAGCCTTCTGCTTCATTAAGTCAAGAGATTTGCCATCTGAGAAATGATGTTGTGGGTCAACTCATTTCTCACTCTGCCAATAAACAGATTATATAAATTATACATAATGTCTCACATTTAGTTTTCAACTTTCGCCTTTTAATACTCTCCTATTTAAAATATACATGTGTTTATGGAATGGAATGTCACTAATAAATACTCACGACTTTGTGTTTTTAGCCTGTAATTTAAAAAGCAAGTGACATCTGGTAAGACATTTTATAAATTGTATATTTTTAGTACAACACATAAACCTTGTTTTTTATTTCACAGAAAAATAGTATATACGATGATGAATTAAAAGTATAAAATGGATAAAGATTGGGGGAAATGAAGATGCAAGTATTCCTTTGGAAAATGTTAACATGTTGCTATAATTGAGCCCACAATTTGGCTCTCATCTCCTGTAGCTAAAGCAAAAATGGAAATGTAATTACTTATAGAACTTATCTTCTTGTTTCCATAGCAACTTCTGTATATCTCCACAATTGAACTTGTTGCATTGTTTTAAAATGAACGTTCTTAGAGTCTGTCTCCCACTAGATTGAGTTCCTTGAGATCAGAGACTGCTTACACAAAATAGTTTCTTTAAAAAATAATAAAATAAAACCCTGCCCCCCAAAACTAGGACTCGTTGGCCAGGAAGAGAAACAATCCAAGTTTTCACGGCAACACAGATTTTTCATTTACCAAATCTGAAGGGAAATGTCTTGCTTGGGATCTTATTAAAAGGGTCCATTGGGCAACACATCAGACAGTGTCCTCAACAAGTTTTCTAGCAAATGCAGAAGTGAAATCCAACTGTCTGTTTCCCGTGATGAGATCTGATATAATTTAGGCGCTAACATTAAAGCATCCATCAGCAGAGTGACTTTACAAGAAGCGCCCTTAGACGCTGCACATGTGCGGGCACCTGGCAGTCTTAGTTACTTCAAAGCTGAAACAACATATACCTGGAACTGTGGGTTATGGATTTACGGCTGCGTGCCACAAGCCCTGAGGTTTCTGCAGGGTCTCTGCATCCACTCAGCGTAAGGAAGAAATGGAAGCTTCTGATGCTCCAGGTCAGAAATCGTTTTCAACAGCAAAAATCTTTAATCTGACTTACATATTATTTCTGTATAAACATAACTAGAAAAAACTACTCGTCAAAGAAGCAAACAAACAAAACCCCAAACAAATAAGCTTTGAAAATCATGGACCTAGATGATTAGATGGATGTGTGTGCCCTGCATGAGTGAGTCCCAAACCTGACCAGTCAATCAGTTCACTTGGGGTTCTTTCCAGAGACACAAATATGGAGGCCCCACCCTTTAGAAGTTCTGATATATTAAATGTGGAGTAGCACACAGAAACCTGTAATAATAATAATAATAATAATAATAATAATAATAATAATAATAAAATCTGTACTTCAGGGGATTCTCATGCTCACTCAGCTTCAGAACCCACTGCTTTGATTATTTCCTAATTATATATTCTTTCTGTGAAACTGTTCGTGTCACGGCCTTCCCTGGTTCAGAGACAAGCTAACCCACTGCTTTGATTATTTTCTAATTATATATTCTTTCTGCGAAACTGTTAGTGTCACAACCTTCCCTTGTTCAGAGACAAGCTAACATCGTGTGTTGAAGGAAGCTCACTGATGAACGAATAACCCAGCGTATCGGTATGAGACCAGTGATAAAGCAGGCATTAGTACATATGTAGAGAGGGCCTGAACAACTGAATCAGTAAGTGAATATAACTCAACAGCCTAGCCTATAGAACATGTTTCATAGCTATTTGTTGAGTGATTATTTTACAAGCATGACTCAGAAGTGTGATTTCAAAATTTCCTCTACAAGGGTCATATTTTCATGATTTAATGGAGATGGGAAAAATTAGGAATGTTTCGTATAGAACAATTGAAAAATAGACAGGGATAGAAAATAGGGACTCACTTGGTGACTTTAAAAGAGTTAGATGTGTCTGGCAAGTTTGAAGGCCAAGGAAGCACCATGTGCTCTAAATGTGGACAGTTGTTCCCAGGAGGAGACGTGGTCACTTTTTTGCTGCTGGAGATCACAGTCCAGGGGTGAGTGAGTCGAGTATGAAGATGCAAGGATTGATTTAATCACCTCCTGTTTATTTCATTGTGGAGGGTGGGATTCCTATGCTAAAGTTATGGAGATGGCTGAACACATGACACCTGACACTAAACAGATGACATCAACAGCTGTTTTTGAACCACATATATTCACAGCCTGAAGGAGATGGACACCTCATGCCATACAGGGCTCAGTGGGGTCACACTTGGGAACAGAGAGAAGAACCAGGCACTGTGGAAGGCAGGCTTTATAGCATCAGGAAGGTGGGGCGACTGTGGTTCTCTCAGGAGGATGTGATTGGCTTGTTTGAATAATTTCACAGTAGGCTGGGGACTGAAACCTGCTGCTGGAGATTATGTAGGAGCTGCTTCTGGTCCTTTTGATAAGGAGAGTTGTTTTGCTGGGGAACCTTGTCCTGGGAGCAGAGTGGGGAGGGGAACTTATGGTCAGGCCATTCAAGGCCTTTCCAATTTCACCAGATATCAAAACAACACTTAATTAAGCATATACCACATGATGATATAAACATTATCAAAGAATGAACATTTTACACCACATTTTTACTAATAAAGGTACATTGTGAAGCAGTTGGAATAGGAAATAGTCCTTCATTCTTTTGAGTAGAGGTGAGGTGAAGGGGAATAAAAATACCCCTGGCGTCTTTTCTGCTTGGCGCTCCACACCTCGTAGACACAGCATACAGGCATGAGCCTTGCAGAGTACATTGGTGGACAAAACAGGCAAGACCTTTCTTGTGACATTTTCCTTGACTGCTACGTCCTCCCCTTTGTTCTCATGGGCAAGGAAGCCCGACTGGGAGAGTGACCACAGCAGTCAGCTTTATTTTTGTTGTGGAGTGTAGACAATCGTGGTAGATCCAATTTCAGCAAAACTGAGGAGGCGGAGGAAGTAATCTTTAGTTTTCTCCAGTGTCCCACCTCTGGGCCCCTTTGGCTTGTTAACATCTTCTTGAACTGTTTTCCTTTGTTTTCATGCTGTTTCTCTGGTTTACTTTGGCACCCTGGACTGCCTAGGTTTGATCAGGTGACTGTCCTCCTCCCAAATGCTGGTCCATTCTTGATGCTCCTCAGAGCTGGCCTTTTCTCAGGGTCGGTATCTTCCATGTATGTGCTATGGTTGAAGGAGAGTTCGATTTTGAACAAGCAGATCTGAACTCTGTTACCAGATCTGCTGTTAACTGTGTGAACTTAAGTAACTTCCTTTATTTCTCAGGCCCTGAGTCTTTCATTTGTCAAAATAATTAGCCTGACTGTGATCTTGAAAGGTATCTTTTAGTTCTTTCATCTCCTGCCTTTGAATCTGCATGTTAGCTCCTGGACCTCAGGCCTGGTTTTAAACATAAAAAATAAAAAGGAAGCTGGCTGTTGTTCTATAAAAGCGAGCATAAGAGACTTCCCTCCTGAGATGGGGCCTTACTCCAGTTTTGAAGTTCATGTGCCTGTGGGTAGATCTGCTTCGGCTGACTACCTGGCCCTCATTTTGGGTTTCGTTCCTGATTTTCCGCTCTGCCTTGGACAGATGCCTGGCTTTGGTTTTTCTTCTGGAATTTTCTTGCCTCCTGCCTCAGGTTTTTTGGAGCTCAGGTTAGAAAGAGCAACTGCATTAACTGGTTGCTAGGAGGAAAGGCTCTAATTAAATCTTGAAGGGATGACTAGATCTTGAATGAGACATAATTTGGAGTAACATTCCATAGGTGATTGCCTGCTTTGCTCGCTAATAAATTCATTTGTCCTGGCAGTCATTGTGGGGAACCAATTTTCTTTCTTTTTCTGCACAATCACCATTCCTAAAAGATTCCACTAAATAGTCCTGCCTAGGCTAGTAAAAACCAACTTTGGTGTCTTTTATCAGTCGTGGCTGAATTTTACTCAGGCTTTGTGTCAA
>NW_017731402.1:5070047-5071257 GCF_001890085.2 Hipposideros armiger
GGTTGCTGTGTAGGATAAATGAGATCAAAAGCCGTGTTTAGCCTCTTTTCGGGCCTCGACACATGGTAGTGAAGGTTGTTTTATTTGTAGAAATTCTGACTGTGGTGCTCCTCCATATGGAAAACTCGGTCTAATTATCCTGTATTGTGAGAATGATCCTAACCTGCTGGGAAGCAATAAGCTTAGCATGAAACCCAGCAGAATTGATCATCATTGCTAGATGATTCTCTCCAGTATCAGAAATTTGATCCCCAGAATCACCTGGGAAGCATCTGAAACAAAGTCTGAGGGTAGAGACACAAGTCAGATTTTGAAAATGTCAAGTTATAAATTATAACTCCATACATTTATAAAAATGAGAATATAAACAAATTTAAAAATGCAACTGTTTACTTCCTTGGCCTTTAAAATTGTTTATTGTAATTTAACAAACTGTGCGCTTAACAACAAAATAAACTGTTTTGCATAAAGGGTGCTTGTTAAGTTACTATTTTTCTAAATGACACTATGATGGACGCAATATTATGAGATGAAAAAACCACAATAAACATAAACATATTCATTCAAACAGACCATGATGAGTCATAACTTTGTTAGACCACTTTTAAATTGCTACTTATATATTAATTTCTGAGAAGTTGACTGTTAATCTCTTTAAATTAAAAGATGTCCCATGGATAAAGCATCTACAATAAACCATTTGTCCACAAAAATATTAAGATAGTGACATGGTGAAATAAAACACATTGCCAACTCTAGGTGACCCAAAATCTATTTTCTTTCTTCAGCCTTTTCCTTAGAGTAGAGAACTATTTTTTTGAACCAATAATTAGAGTACTTAACTGAATAGTGAATTTTTGTGCTATACCTAAATGTAAGAGATATGCTGGGAAACATAATTTAGATGTGGAAATATTCAGCATTTTTTAGGATATTTCTGGCTCTAGGACAAATGCTATATAAAGTATTTTACATCAAAAGGATGTGGACATAATTGTTGCCCTCCCTGTTGTACATTGTACAAATTTCATGTTCATGTGGTTATCTTATACCTATACATTTTTTGCCCTTTGAAATTTAGGTTCCTGTTTTTAAAAAAATCAATACAATCAGTGGCTAAAAAAGCAGTGTTGAAGATCATAATTTTTCAGTAAATGCCAATATCTGCATATGAGGCTTTTCAAATAAAATCTTCACTTCTAACTTCAAG
>NW_017731402.1:5073392-5081541 GCF_001890085.2 Hipposideros armiger
TCTGTCTACTGGATTACTGCCCTGGAATCCTAACTAGTGGTTTTGCTTTTGCATTCGCCATCCTATAATCTTTTCTTAGCACAGCAATCAAGTTGGTCCTTTAAGACATAACACAGTTCATCTCACTTCTCCACTCCAATGCCTCCCAAGATTCCATCTATCTCACTGAAGGTAAGAGATAGAATCTTTAAAGAAGCTGTAAGGATTGTATACAATCTAGCCTTCTGTTAATCTGAATGACCTTGTCTCCCCCTACTATCCCCGTGGCTCCCTCCATTCCATTCACTCTCACCTCCGTGTGGTACCTTGAACACATCAAGCAAGCCTGGACATCAGGGGTTTTGACGTTTACTCTCCTTCAATTCCTTCACCCCACCCCTTCTAGATAGTCACATTGCTTACTTCCTCCCTTCATCCTGGTCTCTGCTCTAATATTGTCTTATTAGAAAGACTGTCTTGACCACTCTATATAAAACGACACTACTCTCCCCCCATCACAATCCTTCTTATCTCACCAAAGCTTCTTAACTTGCCATCATCTGACATGGTTTATATTATTTATTTATTGTCTATCTTCTCTAAGTAGAATGAAGGCTACATGATAGCAGGAACTTGACGGGTTTTGCTCATTGCCATACACTCCACTTTGAAGCTCTAATCTTCTTTTCCATCCCTGAGGCCAGATCACATGGACCTCAGCCCATGCCCCAAACCAACAACTCTGTGCAGATACACTCTGCCTAAGCCCACCAGCAGGACCTGTCAGCCAAAGTTGACTTTGATCCCTGGCCCTGGCAGGTTGGGCCACCAACTTTCTTCCCCTGACTCTCAGGGACCCATATTCGTTCCAGGGGGATAGCCTCTCCCCAGTCCTTATCCATAAACCTTGGTTGAATTAAAGTTTCTAAGTAAATATTTTTTTAAAATGTGCCCAGAACATTAATAGAAATGTGGTAGGTGTTCAGTAATTATTTTTAAACAAAAATTAACTAATGTTATTAACTAAACATTTGAAGAATCACATTACAACATACTAACATAACTAGAGAGCTATGATAACAAGTGGTCTTGGAAATGTCTAGAAGACAGACAGCAGTCATTGTAACGTTACATAGTGTATTTTGAGCAGGGATCATGCTTAGAAGACCTAGGCCTAGATGTACCATTCTGCACATTTCTGGTGAGTTGGAGTTCATATACTCAAAGATTCCTTGGGAGAAACATTTGGATCAGAGTCACGAATATAAGTTTATATACTTTAATGTGAAGAAAAGCAAATTTTGTTTTTCACTTTTCTGTGTCGCTTACTGTTGTCATTCTGGAAATATTTATGGTTATGTTTGACCACCGAATCAACTTAATACATTCAGCAAAAACCTTTTAGTAAATAAATATGGCTTCAAGCAATCACATATTTATGGATATGTTTAGCTTTGAGCTGTGATGAATGTGAAGGGTTTATAATCTGGGCAGGCTGTCAAATGATTGATAACTTTTGTTTGGGAGAAAATAGACACATTTTTAAGGATAGTAACAAACCATCACTGCAGTACTACATCAATTTGAAATGCTAAACTCACTTGGAGGGATATGTAAACAACACTAACTTAAATATAAAAATAGAATTGTGGAGAAGATGTGAATTCAGTGGAAATTTATATTCATCCTCATAAGCTAAAATTTATGGGAGATAGAGAATAGAGGGGCTGTGTAGCATCTATTATATCCTGAGCCCTATTTCTACATATTTGGCAACTAAGAAACTTTATTCTAAGTTAAATGTGACCTGGGAAAGTTTTTATTATTTTTATCAAGTTTTTGGCTCACCGATGTATTAAAAGTAAACCAGGGAAAGTTCTGAATGGTTTTATTTGGATTAAAACCCCATATTCTTGATTACCTGCATAGGTTTCAGTTTTTTGTTCCTTAATACTTTATGCCAGAACCTTATACATAATTCCCTGGTTCAACCCCTGATGATAGTTCTTTAGAATAATTCAGAACTGTGTCCAGTTAATCTCTGAAAATGAACTTAGGTCTGTGATCTTGGGCAACTTATTTCACTTCAATGGAACAAAGTTTCCTTATGTGCAAAATGTGTATGAAAGTGTCGAAGAGTTGTTTTCAGGGTTGAAATGAGATGGATATAGTAAATGTTTAAATGGAATTAATGATATTTTGCTTGAATTGAAATAACTTGGTATTTTGTATATGAGTCATAATAGATTTTCAATAAAAGAGTTAATTTATTTTCCTCAAAGTCCCTCATGGAACCAAAGATTCCAAGGCTAATATCTGCTATCTAATTTTGCCCTCGGAGCTAAAATATTTTCTTATTATTTTTTTAAAAAAATGTTCAAAACATACAAATTGAATTTGAGTATAAGATAGTAGAAAGCTATTTGGACTGATTTTTGCCATTTCTAACTGTCTATGAAATGCTTATAAAAGCACAAAAAGACATCCAAGGAAATGTTTGCTTTCTATTATGAAGGAATAATTTATAGTGGGTCAGCCCTATTGTCATAGTTTCTACAAAACAGGGGCAACTGGAGGCTTTGGGCAATAGGCAAAACAAGACTGTGATACCTGAGTGAAGAGAAAATCACCAGGTGAGTGCCATGATCAACCCAGACCTCGGTTCTGGGACAACTTCCGAATGCAGTGTAGGGAGCTATTAATAGAACTGGAGCAGAATCCTGGCCTTACCTTGTAGAAATCAGATTACAGGGCTGCTGAAGCAGTTGGAATCTATGGGCTAGGGTACCGGAGACGGGAAATCTCAACTGACGAGAGGACCCAGAAGTCTGTGTGTCGATTGACATAAATCCTTTTCTGAAAGAGAGACACTAGAAGCCTGCCAAGAAAGGGTTGCTAAAGACAGCGAGACGAATTCAGAGCTGGGAAGATCGGCAAAGCTCAGTGAGCCAGTATTTTCCAAAAGACCAATGTGTAATGGTGCAGAGTGTCATCCATGGGTAAAAGGTCCATTCACTGTGCAAGGCAGACCAATGAAATTTTATGTGATAGGGCATTAAAGTTCCTTTCACATGGTTTCAGATTAAACATTACAAATACCCTTTAAGATATTACAACTCCACTATTTGTCAAGTTTTAGGGAGTAGCAAACAAGAATACCCACAATTATCTATAAGGGCTTTTTCTGACTACAAATTTTTGGAACCACAATTTTTTCATGTTGTAACAGGCTGATTGCAGAAGCAGATATAGAACCCAGATGTCTTTTATGAAGCTACACACTTGCAAAAAGGTGAAGCTATGCCACTCTTCCCGCTATTTTAAAAATTATTTTCAATAACAACATGTTATTTGTATAACATAAAATCTATCCTTTTATGACTATGAATTTGGTTTTATATTGAAAAAGTAAAATAGGAAAAGTAAAATTGAAAATGGCAAGTGCTTTCATCTTGTATTACATTGTGTCAAATGGATGAAACAAAATGATTAAAGGCTGACTAAACTAGACAATCACTGTTGGTTTTCTCTCTCTCTCTCTCTCTCTCTCTCTCTCTCTCTCTCTCTCTCTCTCTCTTTCTTTCTTCCTTTATCTTTTTTAACTCTGTTTCCACGTACAGCAAGCAGGCATGTAACAGACAACTGAATGAAAGAAGGGAGTGGATAATGTGTTCCATATAATTGATTTCATAAATATATGGTGAAAGCCTTCTTTCAAGTGCTAAGAATGTTCATTAAATTTGATGACCTATTAGGCCACATATATAAAATCTTGAAAAGCTGAAATCATAAAACCCAAACTTACACACATCAATAGTAGCACATCAAGTATTTTAATATCCTATATGTAATTTGTGTTGTTTATATGTAATGGGCTCAGAAATTAAAAAAAATAATAAATTATCCTTTTTAAAGAATCTATGTGAAGCCATCTCTAGGACAGAACTATTTTGGGGTGTGTGTTTACAGTTAATCAATTTATTGCCTCCCAGTTCCAAATACAACCTTTTTTTTAACCTGCTCTGTGATAAAGGCTAGACTTCCTTTAATTATTTCTCCTTTACAGTGAGAACAATGTCAAACTTGCTTAGTAGAGAGCAGTGGAGGAACTTTGCAGGAAGGAGTTTCTTTTGCTGGTGCCTGTAGCTACACACTTGATCTTCAGTAGGTGTGGGAAGATACCTGGTATGGCTGTGCCTAAGCCATGGTCCCAGATGTATGGTCCTTTAGTGACTTTGCAGCTCCAACCTAGCTTGATTGGTTGCCCCTCTCAACACAGACAACGTATGCTGCTCATACGTATGCTTCCCACATACACTGGCACACCTAACCCCTCTGCACAGCCATGAGCCAAGGCTCACCTATACCAAGAAAGCTACTTCATACCAGCTCAAGATCAGGCCAACTGGTGAACCTCTGCGTCATCCAGTGGGCTGCAGCCACACCTTTCCAACAAAATCTGATCCCTACCTTTGGGAAGAGGGCCTCCTTTCAAGATTTTCCTTCCTTGGATATGTTCGCTCAGCCTTTGCATATATTTAATAGTTACTCTTTTATCATAGTTTAATAATTCTTTATATTTAGCCTTCCCTGTTTAAGTCATTATGTGGTTTCTGTCTTCTGATTGGACCCAGACTGATACCTGTGGCTTCCTTGGTTTATGGTATAATATTCAATGGACTTTGCAATAACCATTGGGCTGTGTTACTTTAACCACCAGCTTTTAAAAACATCTTTATTGAGGTATAATTGACATACAAACATTGAATATGTTTAAGGTATATAACTCGATGTTTCAATACGTATACATTGTGAAATGGCCACCACAGTCAAGCTAATTATTATATCCATCACCTCTACATAGTTACCATTTCCTTTTTCTGGTGATGAGAACACTTAATTTAAGATCTACCCTCTTAGAAAATTTCAAGTATACAATACAGTATTATTAACAATAGTCACTATGCTGTACATTAGACCTCAAGAATTTACCCTCCATAACTGAAACTTTCTATCTTTTGACAAATATCACCCTATTTCCCCTCCCTCCAAGTCCTTGGCAACCAGCATTCTATTCTTGGTATGAGTTTCACTATTTTAGATTCTGCATATAAATGAGATTATGCAGTATTTGTCTTTTTAAAGTTAGATACAAAAATGACCACAGTAATCATAAATGATCCCAAGATATATTTTGAATTAATTAGCTCTTGAAGTTTATTTTCTTCTCCCCCCTAAATTTCAATCGGCTCCAATTTCACAATTTTCATAGTTGGCAGGAATCTTCATTTTAACCTCCCAATATTTCCTACCTCAAACGTTGTGTTTAGGGTCTCTGAGGGAGGAATGGGGCTGTGTAGTGAAGGATCTTATGGGAAGAAAGCTTCTACTATTTTTGAATAAGGTTTTATTTTCAATATTTTCATAACCTGCATGCCATTTCAGAATTGGTTGAATATAAGCCCCTATTATTTTCAGTATTGTTCCTATAAAGAAATATATGAGTTTGGAACAAGCAGCAGAAAAGATGCTGAAGTTTAAATTTATTAAGATAAACCTCAAATTTGGGATCAAATAATATTCAAGAAAGCCTAATGAGCAATAAATTAAGGAAAATACAATATCTGTCCAGATGACCAAAATCTCCCATTGCCGTTTTGAAATTATAAGACATATTTACATTTTCTAAAATTTAAACTTTATAAGTAATCTGAGAAGCTAACCCATTTTCTAGTAAAAGATTTTTAACTATCTCACAAGAACACAGAAAAGCCTGACCTATACAACCATGGTCTTTATTTATCCTTCTGAAACCCCCAAACCTCAAGTGCTTAGGATATAGTAGCACTCAAGCAACTAAAAGAAGGAAAAGCTGTGTTATTTAGTCAAAAAACATTGGTGGTTATAAAAGTTACTAGTGAGTGGCCATCATTAATTCAGAAATTTCTTTGTCTAAAGACAGGAAGTAGAAAATTGATTGCATCATCAACAGTAAGATTCACAATCACCCATTTTTCTATCTTCAGATTGTATTCCTGAGAGTCAGAAAGCTGACTCATAGGAAGAAACCCATAAATGACACACACCTCTCTAACTGAGGAAGCCGTCCGTCTCCCCTCTTCCTATATTCAGATAGTGCCCGTTGATGGAAGTGAAGATCCTTGTAAGTGAATAAAAAGTAAACAAGCTTATTCTAGTCATGAGATTTTCACTGAGTGCTTGAGATGAACTAAAGGATACTTTGTCACTGACATTAAGCAACAAATAAATCATACACCCAGAAATAAAATATACCTTCAAATAGTGTTATCTATCACACACATTGTTTCGGAAATCAAGATTCATAGCAATGGTGGAAAATGTCAGCAGGCAGTGAGAAATGTGCGTGTTTTGGGAACACAATATTACTCTTATGTTCTGCACTATTAACTCATATGCCCTATTTCCTGGAATTGTATAAATACTATGCATTTGTTGCCTTGTGAATGAGGTGTCATCATGTGGTGTTCCCTGAAATTCAATCTTACAGCCACATTAGAGTAATAAAATAGTTTCTGCTACTTCTCATCCTACTGCTTTATTTAAGTGCATTACCAAAGGATGATATGCCCCATTTATGAATTAATCCACTTATATAAGGCATTAGCCACAGAGAAAAAATGGTTAGAATCTTAGCATAAGTCCTATTTACTCACTTCATGGATTTTTAGGTCCCCGTAAACATCAAACTGTTTCTCTTATACAAATAATTGTGAAGTTTAGAGAAGCAAGACTTCATTATTATTATTGTTACTGACACTTTCACAGAGTTGTCAATTTCTTAAACTTGAAGGGTGTCCTACCTTAAAGGTAAACAATTCAGGCATTCACAGTGGCTTAAAGGAATTAATGGCTGACTTTGTATAAATCAGACCCTTGGAGCACCCATTCTAATACATATAACCATTTCTTTCCCATGACACCACCGCTGTCAAGGACATTAGAAATATGTCCCTCTTTAAGAACATGGGTTTTATAATGCTTTGGAATTAAGCAGACTAGGATTTTAATCCAAGGCCCTCCAGCTATGTGAATAGCCTCATCTTCTTTGAGCCTCATCTGCAAAGTGGAAAAAAATGGCACGACCCCTACAGGGCTCTTTTGAAGGCTGATGGAAATGACATGGCACCTGAAACATACTCTCCTCCATGTAGTGATGGAAAATTAAGACAATGTACCTGTTTATTGATTATATCACAATGTATCCATCTTGTCCCCGAAGCAGTGAACTATATAGCCAGTTGCCACAGTCCGTCTCTCCCATTCTTGTACTTAGCACAAATACTTAGCATAGGTACTTAGCATATTATGATAATTAGTACACTATAGCTAGGAAGGATAACGATAGGAAAGTGAGTTCCTACTGTGTGCCAGGCACTGTTCGAAGCTCTTTCTATTGAGTGCACTTGTTATGAGCTTTCTTAACGTTGCTGCAGAGACAGCACTGGCAACAGTTAATGTAATTTACAATCAAGAGAACTCCAACTGTTCAAGAGGGAGAGAGCTACTTTTTATTTCTGTGGTCTTCAGCTTGTCTACATATGGTATATGCCCAGAAAAGATCCTGAAAAAGCCCTGGGGGGAAGGGGAGTGACAAAATTTCTGGCTGTGCCCTCCTTTCCTCTAGAGAAACTTGCAAATAGAGAAGCCTAAGGTGTGATATAAACATACGTGACAATGTCTGGGGTAGGGGTGGGGTGGTACATAACTCTCAGGTAAAGTTTGGCAGCACCCCAGTGACATTTCTCTCTCCTAATATTTGGGGGATCTTTTTCATTGTTCATCTACCTTCTTGCCCTTGAAGATCACATTTATATCATTGGCATATATTCAAGTATAATAATTACTTTGTGTCAAGTTAGTGGAAAGGCTTGTTTTTGGATAAAAATAACTATAAATCCTCTGTCTATAACTATAACTATAAACACACTGTCTAATGTACCAAGTGTGATAAAAAACTTGGGTGAATGTTTAAATTTAAAAAATTTGGGGGGGCTTGAATAACAAAAATTTCTTTGCTTTTTTTAAGTTAAATTTTTTTGGGGTGACAATGGTTAGTAAAATTACATAGGTTTCAAGTGTACAATTCTATAATACATCAGCTATATATCACATTGTGTGCTCACCGCCC
>NW_017731402.1:5086076-5091107 GCF_001890085.2 Hipposideros armiger
GGAATATACAAAAATAGTAATCTCTCACTAATTCTATGTTCTTAGAATTAACTATTTGTTTTCAATCTAGAAAATTTTCTCTACTTTCATTAAAATGTACTCATTTTCTTTGTCTTTCCTTTCCTTTTCTTTTTAAGAATATCTTACCAGAAATATTTAACCTGCAAATTTATTTTGTCCTTTCATTTACATGTGTTTATCAGAGTGCTGTACGTGATGTATTTTTTAAATTATTCCTTTAAAAACTATATAATATTCAATAGTATGGAACTACCACTAATTATTTAACCATTTCCAAACTGATGGATAATCGTGCTGTTTCTCATTTCTTTTGCCACATTTTTAGTAAAATTTGTAATAAACATCTTTATAGATGGTGCACAAGTAAAAAAGCACTGTGTCTCTAGATATTCTTAACTACACATTTTCCTTAATGCAAAGAGTGTGAAAGAACAGAGAAGGTTAATTCTAACTTAAAACCAGAACCGACATGAAAAAAATAATCTCTCACTTTGAGAATAAAAACAAACAAACCTGCAGAATAGAAATAATCATAGTAATTATATAGATTTTTAAGTGCCTAGGGTCAGGTACTGTGCTGTTTCCTGAAAATTGTAAATACGGGTAACAACTAGAAAGAGAAATTTGTCTAATTGGAGATAAAAATGGTGGCATGAAAAGAAGGAACACAAATTTTTACTGTGCACCTGTTATGCACCAGAGACTTTCACTTACGTGAAATTAGACTTCAAAGTGACCTAGAAAGGATGGTCTGTGTAGTCCATCCTGGAGATGGGAAAATTACTCCAGGGCAGCTTTCCAATATCACACCGGCTGTGAGTAGTGGAGGTAAGCTTAGAACCCAGTTCTGCCTTACTTCCTAAGCCGTCTTCTTCCAAGGACAGGAGAAATGGTTTGTAAAGGCCAATAGGATATATTTAAGATTTGTAGTTTTACATTAAGTTGGGATGAACATACATCTCAGTTGGCCAGGACTGTTCTGATTTATGCCTGTTGTAATTTTAAATAGTATCCTTTTCATTCTCAAAGCGCTTAAACGAAACATGGTCCGTGTGCCGTACCTAAAGGGGACCATCCCAGGTAAAAGGCCAGCGTGAGAGACAGGCCACTCACCTGGTGGGAGAGGGAAGTGAGGCCTCTGGGTGTGATCACATGGGAGCTAAGGGGTGCTGAAAATGAAAGATGTACAAACTCTGTTGCACTTCGCCAAGAGTGGGTCTTGCCTGGGCCTGTGGCTGGGGGGTGCTCTTACCGAAGTCTGGGAGGGGCAAACTGATGATCTTGGTTCTGCGGTCTCTAGGCTGCTTGAGTGTGGCCCTCAGGCGTCTGGAAGAGGGTGGCGTGCTCACAGATAATTATAATAGACGCTAGGGTGTATTTTCTTAGAGAAACAAAGGAAATATATTAGGTTTCAGTGAAAAAAGGGAGAATGTGTAGGTCCTAGCTACCAAGAGACTTGGGAATTAAGGTAGAATTTTTGCTGAATATTAACAGTTTTCAGGATTTTGAAGTTAGGAGAAGGAATGGGATAAAGAACTCTAAGCAAAGGGGGGCAATTCGATTTCTAACACCTGCATCATAAAAAATTGAGGGTTATAAAGGGCCAGCCGAGTGGCTCAGTTGGTTAAGAGCTCGCTCAAGAGTTTGAGCTCTGAGCAACAGCAGTTCGAGTCCAGCCCAAGCTGAGCAGCNTTGGCACCATCATTGCGCTCTTCCCAGGCGAGGCAGATCAGTTGTAGGCTTCTGGACGGCCACTCACTGTGGCTGCTGGCTGCTCACTGCAGCTGCTGGCCGCTCATGCAGGCTGCTGGCCGCTCACGCTGGCTGCTGGCTACACATGGTAGCCCATGGCAACCCATTGCCACAGGGGCTACAGTCTACGCCGTCACCAGCGACTCATGGCAGCCCAGCTCCAGGTTGAGCTGTTTTTCAGCATCTTAGCCAGAGAGGGCAGTGTCGCTGGCCCTCATATGTGGGATCTGAACCGGGGCCCTCTGGCATCCCAAACCAGTTCTTAACCATCGCGCCACTTGGCTGGCCCTAGAAACTATTTTATAAATAAATTCTTATATAAAAAAGAAACTCCTAAACAGAGCACCAAAATTACCAGTAAGGTGGACCCTAGCCCTTCTTTTCCGCACTGGGAAAACAGATCAGAAGAGCAAAAATGATTCCATCTTGTTGTTTCCACCTATGTGGACAGTTTCTCAAGTAGTGTCTCTACTCCTTTGCTGTTACTTTTGTTTTTTTCCAATGTGGGAATCAGGCTTTTCAGTCCTGCTTTGACTTTGTTTGCAACTTCTTGATCAGAACTCTGGAGAAGGCTAGAAAGAATAATGGCACCTCAATTTACACTAGCCCAGGACCTCAGGTTCTTCATGCCAACATGCTCCATGAGTGTTTTTGCAAAACAACCTTCTCTTCCGTTTTCTTTCATCTTTTTATCTTGCTTTATTAACCACTTCAGAACAAGATGTCCTGCAGGATGTTCTGCAATGTGAAGCTCTCCATCCTTGCCACCAGGGTGCAGTTCTGCTGATGCCAAGCTGGCGATGGCATTCATGGCAGGCTGAACGTCTCCGATGGCAGCTCCCAGAATGTCAGAAACCAACATACAGGCAGACTTATCTAGAACCACTTCTTGGGCGTGGCCTTGCAGGTAGTTTAACAAAGCTGGAGAGATGGATTCTAAAAGCTCTCGGTGACGGATCTCTGTATCTTTCTTGCTGTGTGCATTTCCATCTCGGTGACGGATCTCTGTATCTTTCTTGCTGTGTGCATTTCCATCTCCTTTCTGCAGAACTTCAATGATTTCTCGTACTGTATGTGAAGGATCTCTGGGGCTTAGTAGGTACAATAGGACTTTCCTTCTGTATTTGTCATTTAACATGTTAGGCAAGGAACTAATAATTTCTGATATGATTATCTGCTTCACAAGCTTAGTATCATCAATACAATCAAATGCCGCCAGTAAAACCAAATGGGAATATTGGCCATTAGCCACATTTTCAACATAAGTCTTCATTGTTTTCACAATCACTTTCCTGTCCTTGGGAGTGCCATGCCACAGGCAGTGCATGGCCACTCTGGCACCATCGTGTGTGTGAGCCAGGTATACCACTGCTTCACGGATGGCTTCAATCATTTCTGATCTTAGCTTTGGGGGTGCATAGGTAAAAAAGTCCAAGAATACTTTATGTACCAATGAGTGCTTAATCACAGCTTCCTTTTGGACCATTGGCGTTAGAATCTGTTTCATTTCATCCATGATAAGCTCTAGTTTTTCTGGGTGTACCTCTAATACTTTGTCCAGAGTTGGGTGATCTGCTGACTTGTAAAGCTGAAATGTGTTCCCATCGAGCTCCTCTGTCAGCATGTTCCTCTGCTCCAAAATGGCTTTGTCATTGTAAGCGTACTCCACAATGGCCGAGGCCTCTGCGTGCCAGAGCATCTTCCTCACGTGGCCTTTAAAACTTCTGGTTATCTCTGCAATCTGGGGTTTACTCGCATACATGAGAAATTTCTTAACAATATTTCTGGAATATTTAGCTTTATTTAATTCAGCCAAATCATCTCGCAGTTCTTCAAAAGCCTGTTTTTTCTGTTCTTCATTACCATGCTGAATGTAACACTGGATCACACGAGTTGAATCATGTGCAAATGCAATAGTTTTAATTTTTCCTTGAATCAACTTCTGCAGATCACTCATCAACTTCACTCTTTTTTCTTTGTCACAGTCTTTTCTTCGTAAGATCTCCCAAGTCTGCTTTGCCCGAACAACAACGTCATAGTTGGTTCTATCACTAAGTTGTCTGCTTTGCTTCACTTCTTTCTTCTTCCTTTTGAAATCATCCCACTTGGGTTTCTTGGCTGCTGATTCATCGCTTTTCCCGTCCGGCTGGAATTTCCTCTTCTTGCTGAATTTGTTTGCCTACTGGAATTTATTCTTTGGTATTTTATCCCCTTGCTGCTTATTCTTGAACTGCTTCACACCCTTTTCCCCTGGCTTTGTGGCACTTTTCTCAAAGTTCTTAGGTGTGATTTTAGGTCCACCTTCCTTAACAACTTTTCTTGGGAACGTCTTTGAAGAACCAGAATCACTGTTTTTACGAAATCTGTTTTTTTCTTGTGATGTCTTTGTACTTTTTCCTGTAAATTTGTTTTTTGCTTTGAACTTCCATCATAGCAACTCGAACACGTGAATCCCAGGCCGCCGCAGGTCCTGGCTCCTCACCATATTTCTTGATTTTAACCTCATAGTCACAGAATAGTATACAAATTTGTATTTTTCTATATTGAATTGTGTTTCTTGGTTTCTATTACAAAAGAGAAGTCTAAAATATAAAGTAGAGTTCTCATATATTACATTGTATGACTTCTACTAATTGTTATTTACTAATAAATAATTGTCATTTCCTAATAATAAATATAGTTATTTAAAGAATTGATGGTTTAGTTTTAATTGTTGCATATGTTCACTTAGAATGTGAAAGAATAAATATGAATGTCTTCAGCAAAACATAGAACAGAGCCAAAATGGCCCCTGTCCCATTATAAATAATAAAATGTTGAATAAAAAAATAACATATATATATACATGTATATATATCAAACACTTAAAATATATAGTTAAGTTGTAAGGAAAATAAAAATAAATTTGAGTGCTAGAAATAGATAATACACTCAACGCCGTCATTTTATGTTAAATTTAATTTTGAGGTTTTTTGTTTTCTAACTTTTCAGTCCAAACTGGAATTTTGAAGATTCTAGAATGACTATCTAGCTCACAAAAGTATAATTTTATCTCCAAAAAATCTAATAAAATAGATTTAACAAATAAGAAAAAGACAAGAACAAAAAATAGGAATCACCTTTTTCACTTTATTGCTTTTAATGAACTGTGTACAAATTTTTGCCTTAATCAAAAAATTCATTTACAATTTGCATTAGAATAATGCATTAAAATGTTTAATTAAATAATATATTTGAGCAGAAAATATCCAGAAAAAA
>NW_017731402.1:5098157-5100119 GCF_001890085.2 Hipposideros armiger
TTTTTTTAATGAGTGTTTTCACATATGCCAGGATGCCAAAAAAATGTACACAAGTGGACACTTTGGTCAATGTTGCTCAAGCAGTAGTTCACCATCATCAGAAGTGCCTGGACGCTGATGGTAACCACTTTGAGCACCTCTTGTAAGCGCAGAAGTCAAACATGATTTGTATTCACCTTTTGTTATTGGTATATATTGAGTATTATAATTTTAATAGTTTTTCCTTTCTTCAAATGTGTATACATTTTATTGACACCCTCTGTATTATTTAATTTGCCATTCACAATTCTGTGTGGTTTTCTGAGAAAATATTACTAAACCACTCTCACCAAAATAAAAGTTGATTATATAAGAATTGTGATTTTGCACAACGTCACTGCAGGCACTTTCCACATCCCAGCTATTAAAACATCGCAGGCCCTTCGAGTGAGCTCAGGCTGAGTTCTGGCCTCTGTCCTCAGCTGCAATAGCCTTGAAGAAAGTCTTTCTTACTGTTAAATTTCTCCAGTGCAATTTTTGCTTTGATAATATACAACTTCAAGATTGTTTGAAAGAAAGGGAAACTTTATAATTCTCATAGAGGCAATTTAAGTCTTTATTAGATGCTATTATAAAGTATTTCACAGTGAGAAAAAAAAGAAAACTCAGATTTAAAATGTGTTTTCCAGACTAAAAACTCAAAGATTTTGCAAAACCCTATGGGCCTCTGTGGTTTCAATTGCTCATATATGCAAACAGNTCAATACATGATTTGCCTGAGGTCTTTCATTTATATTGAATTTGTGTGTTTTATGCAAGTCTGATATCAGAACATAGGTAAAGCTAGACAATCTAAGTAAAAAATTCAATATGTACTATTCAGTCTTCTTGCTTTATCTAGTATGTATGCTTAGCTTCAAAATAGTCTCTTATTTTTAAAACTAATGTTGGAGTATAAAAACCAAATTGGAATTATTTGCCGTTGACCACGCGCACTCACTGGCCAGGTTGTCTGGAAGGTTCTAGGGCTTACCTGTAGATCTTGGGCCTGATATCAGCCAAGTTTCTAAGTAAAGCAAATGGCTGTTTACAAATACAAAACTGCTAGATTCATGGTTTCTATTCTAAGGCAATAGAAGCCTAAGTTAAGTCACAACATTTATAAAACATGTCGAAGTGGAATGTTTATAAAACTCAAGCGACAGTCCTTTCATGAAAACCAATAATTCCATAATTTTCTAGGCTAATAAGAAAATGGCAGCTATTCTCCGACATAACTGTAACTCATCATGTGGACACTGGAAATTTCAAAAGGGAGATGGATCCAGAATTTTCACCTTTGCAGAGAGGATGAAGTTATCTGGATAGTAGAGAAATTAACAAGGTATTATAGATTCTGGTTTAAGAGAAAAGGATACATTGTTTGACATTGATATTTCAGAGGAAATGCTCTGTCACTAATAGAATAATTAAATGAGGCTTGATCTCATAACAAAATATATTGCTTATTTATACTAAAGATGATGGCTATAAAATTGTAAGTTGAAAAACTTGCTGAGCTGATGTAAGTTATCTAGTCAAATATTCCAGTTTATTCTGTTCTATTATTCTCCTTTTTTTGTTCCTTGAGACAAGGCTTCAAAAACTAATGGAATATAAGGCCAATTATAATTACAGGATAACGATGCCAATTATATCTTTCAACTGGAAGACATCCTACTTCCTTTTCATTTGTTAAATTTACAAAAGAACAAACTTGTATAGTTCAAATAATACTTGAACAGCAGTAATTGAATTTCATGCCCCATCAGCCAGTCAAATTTAAGGATATTCCCAATTATTGTCCCAGAGCACAAAGCATGAATTTCGTTATATTCAACATAGAACAATATCTTTTAGAGCTTCTGATCTTCTGAGCTTTGAGAGACTGAATAAGGACAAATACCTTTTCAAAGAAGTAAGCCTTGGGATGTTTCATCTAAC
>NW_017731402.1:5103134-5104083 GCF_001890085.2 Hipposideros armiger
ATGAGTTCACGAACTTAATTATCCTCCTCATATCTTTCTATACCAGGTGTGGTTTATGTACAGTGTAAAACATACTTACTCACTATCTGATGATGTTTTGAAAGATGTTACCCTAGGTTTAAGAATATAATACTTATTTTGAAGGAACAGAACCAAGGGTTAAAATGTGCATCACTAATAAAATAAGGATCCTTGCTAACGATTAATAGATTGCAGAGTGCACCTAGAAGTGGAAGGCAGAAAAATAATTTGGGGAGAAATATCTAGAAAAGGAAAATGATAGAGGGGGTGGGGAAATAAATCTCAGCTACGAAGGCAGCCAAGTAAATAAAATGAGAATTGAAGAGAGTGACCCTAATTGTGGCTGAGCTATAAATGTCTATTTTCAGTCTGCTTCATGTAGTTTAAAATGGTTATTAAGTTCCCTACCTCATAAATTAGTACAGCACTATTATTAAAGACTGTTAAAACTCAAGCAAGAAAAGTAACAGGTGACTAATTAGATATTCAAGTGTCAAGTTATGCATTTTGCAATGAAGGGGGGAAAAAGCCTTTATTTTCCAAAATTACAGCTAACGTGTCATAGGATACAAAAGTCGTACTGATGATTCATCACTCCTACCACCTTCACCCGTCGCTCACCTCCTCTACTGCTCACGTGATGGAAAATCACAAAACTCTGTCATGAAATGTGGCTCCTCCTCGACCTACTAATTTAGCAGCTCCACTCCTGCTCCAACTCTTCCATAACGGAAAAGAAAACCATTATCTTGATGATTTAAAAAATGGAATTAAATATATTGTTCATGCTCACGCTCACTCCAGAGTGGTTCTATCTCAAGAGCTTCACTCTTATATTTTCCACCTTCCTTCAAATTCCTTCTTCCTTGTCTTTTCATTGACATCTTTCTTCAGTTGGTTTTAGGATTTGATCCTGAATCCATTCACA
>NW_017731402.1:5108062-5109217 GCF_001890085.2 Hipposideros armiger
GCAAACTTGTTTTAACGATGTTGCTAACCTTTTTTGACATCAGAGCGATTATTCATTATGAATTTGTACCAACTAGACAAACAGTTAACTAAGTTTACTATTTGGAAGTGCTGAAAAGGCTGTGCAAAAAAGTTAGATGACCTGAACTTTTCACCAAGAATTCATGACTCTTGCATCACGACAATGCACCAACTCACACGGCACTGTCTGTGAGGGAGTTTTTAGCCAGCAAACAAATAACTGTATTGGAACACCCTCCCTACTCATCTGACCTGGCCCTCAATGACTTCTTTCTTTACCTGAAGGTAAAGGAAATATTGAAAGGAAGACATTTTTTATGACATTCAGGACATTAAGGGTAATATGATGACAGCCCTGAAGGCCATTCCAGAAAAAGAGTTCCAAAATTGCTTTGAAGAGTGGACTAGGCCCTGGCATCAGTGCATAGCTTCCCAAGGGGAGTACTTCGAAGGTGACTGTAATGATATTCAGCAATGAGGGAATGTAGCACTTTTTCTAGGATGAGTTCGCGAACTTAATTGTTCAACCCTTGGACATGTTATTAAACTTCTGTTTTGCTCCTGTAAATCTGTCTTTTATTACAGGGAGAACTGAGAAGGGTAGAAGGAAAATTATTTTTCCTCCCTTACAGAAACACTATAGTCACTCCAATTTTTTTTGTATAAATCAATGAATGAATGTAACACTCACTTGGCTATGGTTTGTAGGATTAGGAGAAAACGTAATTACAGAGAAGAAATTCAGTTAGGAAGCTGTCACGTTATTGATAGCAGCTTGGAAGATGAATGAGGCAAAGACATGATTAAAAATTAACTTCCAAAAGTGGAACCTTGATGTGACAGATGCTGTAGATGACTCAATTCTACATCATGTCTTGAACAGTTCATCTTTCTATATAACCTAATATTTAGTAAGTAGGACTTTAATAAAAGACTATTCTTAGCATTTATCTCAAGATTTAAAAACATAGGTTTTCTATTTTTTTCTTTTGCAATAGGAAATAAGATATTGCATCAATTCTTATGCAATAATGATATAAAATTTGAAGATGGTATTCTTGATGCTTGGCTTTCCTTATACAAAGTTTACCTTTTGATCCTCACACCAGGAGATTGGAGCTGAGCTAATTAAATT
>NW_017731402.1:5113137-5114132 GCF_001890085.2 Hipposideros armiger
TTATGATATCCAGGTGTTACTTTTTTCCTCTTTGTATTCAGTAATGATTATTTGAGATTCAAATGCAAACACTAGGTATAGTGTCATGCCTGTATATCATAAAAAAATAAATAATAAGGCTCCATAAGAAAAATACATTTAACATCACTTCCTATTAAATAAGACAATGCCATTGGGAATCCTATTTTGTACCTCAGAATAATGTATTTGCAACATCTATGTTTACAAGATGAAGGCAGTATTTTGTAATGCAACAGTATTCAAACTTTTTGGTCTTGGGGATCTTTTTACATTCTTCAAAATTATTGAAAACCTCAAGTAACTCATTTTATGTGGGTTATATCTAATAATTTTGGGTCATATTAAAATGTTGTATTAAAATTGGTAAATTTTAGAATATTTATCAATTCATTTAAAAGTAACAACAGTAAACTGATTACACAAAGAACATGATTTTTATTAAATATAACTATTTTCCCAAACCAAAATAAAAATTGTACTACCACTGACTAGTCAATCCACCACAGACTGGCTTCTATTCTTAATATTTCATTGCAAGGTTTTTTTTGTTTTTTTGGTTTTTTTAGCAAACACAACCACTGGTCTCTATATGGACAAATCCAACAGGTATTTCTTTTTTTGTTTGTTTATTTGTTATGTTTAGTTTATTCTTCATCTATGATTACAAATAAGTACAAAAACACACTTTGCAAAAGGAATTATGAAGTATAAGTTGCCAGTTATGAAAATAGTCATGAGGATGTAAAGTAAAGCATAAAGAATATAGTCAATAATATTGCAATAACTATGTATAGTGCCAGATGGGTACTAGACTTACTGGGGTGACCACCTCATAAAGTATATATCCATTCATCACTATGCTGTGCACTTGAAACTAATACAATGTTGTATGTCAACTGTGATTGGAAAATGTATATACGTACCAGGGATGCCAAAAATATATATACACATGATTTGTATTCATCTTTTGTTAT
>NW_017731402.1:5115901-5119769 GCF_001890085.2 Hipposideros armiger
CTAGACTGGGAGGGACTGATTAATTCCAGATTATATGACCTGATCTCATCCTTACTTTGTAAAATATCAAGAAATTGTTCGTTTTAATAACCACCCATTCCATATATATTTCATTCAGTTACTGGATAAAGTTGTCTCATTATAACAACTATTTGTAATGAACTGGATACTATTTAATGGTTTTCTGGTTTATATAACGCACAAGCCGAGGTTTACCCTGGTTTTTCAAAGCTGCGGGCAGTCAACTAGCACTGGCGGTGTGGCTGTGGTTCGGGCCAGGTTACATTAAATCCTGAGAAGTTCAACTTGGAACTATTTGTCTTCATTAGTCCATATTCTAAAACCATTCTTTACAAGGCAGGCTTTGAGACAATGTGGCAACCTTTGAGAAAAGAAATAAAAATTACATGTATCAACAAACAGAATGTAGAGTTATGAATGGCAATTCAATTCCACCAACGTAGAGAGCCCTAAAGAAATGTTGCAGTGAGCCCACATCATCGAAATCATTGATGCTGAAAGAATTAGTACTGCTTTACATATTAATATTTTGTGTTTAAGTAAAAACACACATTGCCTGTAAACAATCTAAATGTTGATAACATGACAGAATCTATTTAGAAAGTCACAGGTGGGAAGGTATAGTTGGTATGTTTTAGCAAAATGAAGAGATTAAGGTTGGTCTGGGATCAAATCTCTGTACTGGTGGTTGCTTAGTTGTACTTTGTAGGGCAAATTTGAACTTTTCTGTAAAATAGTTTCTACAATGTAGATATTTTGTTAGAACTATATATCTGAATGATACAAATGGTGATTTACAAAACAAAGCAAAATGCAACTCTTTTTTTTTAAACTTTAAAGATCAAGCTAAGAAAAGAAAGATGTCTTGTAGTCTAGACATAAATACTTCAAAGGACGATACAGTTTCAAATATATATGATTGTGATCTTTTCGCCTTTCAATATGTGTAACTAATAAGTTTGTAAGTGCTCATAAATGGGAAAATTAAAGTAAAATGAAAGATGAAAGCATTCCATGAATGTAAAGTCCAGATATTCCTTCAAAGCATGAGCTATTTTCTCTAATAAATCATTAGATAACAATAGCCACAATACTACATGTTTAACAACATACCAAAATGCAAAACAGCCTTTATATCATGATCTAAATAGAATTTTTCAAATCTACTAGTTACTAAGTGTACAATGTGGACAAGATACATAAACTGCATGTGCTTCCCTTATTTGAAAAATAGTGCTACAACAGTATCTGCACATGGCGTAGATTATGAATTTTTTCCAATATCCATCTCCTTGTCTTTGTTTTAGTAATGGCAAACCACCTCTCTCCTGCTCTGCTCCTCCCGGCCTTATCCACAAAGTATTAAGGAAGATGTCCATCCAGCAGGAGACTATAGTTTTTATCCTAGGCCAGCAGCTCTGCGTAGCCATGGCAGCTATGTCTGGTCATGTGACGATGTTTTGGCCAATAGGATGCACACAAGTTCTAGGCTACCTCTTAAGTAGTAAGCAGATTTCTCTCATTTCCTTTTTCCTTCCTACTTACTCTAGAATTCACATAGAGTGCTAATGAGCTAGCTCTGTGGATAAAAAGTGGGTGAAAACAATCTTGATCCGTGCTATCCAGCCTCGTGGCCATTGGCCACATGTGGCTGATGAGCACTTGAAATGTGGTTAGTATGACTGAAGAAATGAATTTCAATTTTATTTAGTTTTAATCAATCCAATTTTTTAAAAAGTGACAGTTTAGTTATTGGAAAACTTGTAAGTATGTTTGACACATTCAGAAGTTAATCTATTTTTTTCAACTGAAAAAATTATGAAACCTAAACGTGGGCTGAGCATTTCCAGTGAAATTTAGCATCCTAATTGAGATTCAATGTGTGTTTGAAATGATAATATTTTGGCTATGTTAGGTTAAATTAAATGTCCATTGTGGAAGTTAGATTTTGCTGGATAGGAGGTTTGCTATATCAAAACCACAACTTTGTACCCTGAGAAACATGCAAAAAAGCTTCTACCTGTTCTCTGGGTGACATGTTTGAGATTTACATCATTCTTTGGATAGTCTCTCTCTAGAAACTTTCAGGATTTGAATTCCCTGGTAAGTAGTAAGGTCACTTGGTTAGGGTGAATTATTAGTGTGCTGACTAGAAGTCCAGCTCTAGGATTAGAATTATTTCAGCAAAACCCAGAATAGCCCACAGCACATAGTAGCCTGAAAGACACACAGAGTGTATGAAAAGTTTCCTGAATATAAATTATAAATTCAGTCTGATAGAAGGTGAAGAATGTAATCTTTTAAGAAAAGTTACATCCAATTCCAGTGTGATTTTTTCAAAATCTTGACTTTTGTCCCAGCAAAACTTTTAGTCATACAAAAATTAGATACACAACTGCAGTGTTTTAAAGTCAAGTTAATTTTAAGACAATATTTTTCAAGGTTAAAAGGGATAGGGAAGTGATTAGATAGGAAATTGAAAGAAACAGTCTGTGTCAAATGTTAATATAATTTAACTAGCAATCAAAACAGAGAGCTAGTAGAAATTTAAACTTTAAAACCGAGAACTAAACATTTATGAGGAAAGACTGCTTTACCATGTGGAAAAATGAGGTTTATTTTAACTGTTTGGCTATCATTGGGATTTTAATGATGCATAGTTCATGGTCGTAATCAGCATTTTATGGATGGGAAATGCAAATAGAAATGGCCTACACAGTTTATTGGTATTTTTAATTTTTATTGCTTGACTATAGCCCTATATTTAAACATGCATAGAGCAATACTTTATGTTTAGAAAACTATATCTTATGAGACAATACGATGTGTTCTGTATGTTATATAAATTGTTACATAAAAATCAATTTATAAGCCTTACTCCATTGTTTGGAATTTCCTTGTTAGGAGACTTAATCATTCTCTGTGAGAAGAACCTATAGATTCTTGGTTTAAACAGAGAAATAGTGGAAAGAGCACCGGGGAGAAGCAAAGAGAAAGGATTTGGGAGGTTCCTTACCTTTGAAGTGTCCTCATTGTTAATGGCTGGATATCTCTTACCATAACTTGAGACAGCGGGAAAGCATGTGACGGGAATAAAGAGAACCAGATTCAAGTCCTAATTCTACTGCTCTAAGGTGCCGTGAAGTTCAGCGAGTCTGTGTTGTCTGAAAATAAGAATGTCTACTCCATGGAACTGAAACAGGATCAAAAAGTTAGTGTGTGAAGACACGGAAGTTGACACGGCCCGTTCTGGCAGAAATGAGCCTTGTTGAAATAGAAGTGTGTGTGTGGCTTGCTTCTTACTTTGTTCCTCTTAGAACTAGAATCTTCATTCAAATAGGCAATGGTTTCTCTTAGTGTGGGTCTCTGTTTATATTACTACCTTATTAGATGGTAACATAAGTGCTTATGTGACCGTATTAGGGCCTGCCATCTCACGGAGCAGGGCTGAGGAGGAATGAAGGACGTCAGGACAGGGTAGGAGGGTGACGTGAGAGCCATTGCATCCCTGGCTATCACTTAGTATAATAGAACTGCTGCCCCCTATAGACGACTGCTTCTAGGGTCAGTCCATCTGTAGGAAGGAAAGGGGAGGAACTTATGCCCAACCAGGTCTCCAGTGGCCAAAGGACCCACTGTGGGATATTACGTAACTTCCCCATACACAATGCTTGGGCTTTCTTGGGACTTTGAGCTAATTCCATCACTTACCCTGACTGAGCCAAACGGAGGCCCCCAGGTTTGTGGTCAGTGACTGCAGTGTGGGTGGGAGGTAATTCGCTGTCGGGTTCTGGGTGTGTCTGAGTGAAAGGTCACGGTGATGGCTGGATCTGAACCGGAGGCCTTC
>NW_017731402.1:5127489-5130337 GCF_001890085.2 Hipposideros armiger
CCGTCACCTCACGGCAGCCCAGCTCCAGGTTGAGCTGTTGTTCAGCATCTTAGCTGTGGAGGGCAGTGTCACTGGCCCTCATATGTAGGATCCGAACCTGGGCCCTCTGGAGTCCCAAGCCAGTTCTTAACCATCGCGCCACTCGGCTGACCCGAAAAAAAAAATACTACAATATTGATGGTAGTGAGCATCCTTACCTTATTCCTTACTTTAACAGGAATGCATCTAATGAATCAATAGGCATGATAGATTTTAACCCAATAGCTGTAGAGAATAGAAAAATATTGACTTTCTTTTTTTTCTCAGAAATTTTTGTGAAGAAGTATGAGGCCACCTGAATTCATGCCACCCTATTTCCCCTCCTCCTCAATTTGGATGCCTGATTTTTCTACCTATGACAAGAGGTCTTTACTTTATAGTTCAAGTTGAGTAACTTAGAAAGAATGAAAGGAAGAGAAAGAGGGAGAGACAGAGAGAAGGAAGGGAGGAAGGGAGGGAGAGAGAAAAAGGGGAAGGAAAGGAGGGAGGGAAGGTAGGCAAGATTATCACTTTGTAGCTTTCTCAGAAAGACCAGAATCTTCTGATTAGTCAGTAATGCAAATTCTAAGGTAACTGAGCAGTACATTAAGCATTCTTTAACTAAAACAATGGGATAATTAACATTGGTTTGAGGGAACTGAACATTTACCTAATGCCTATTTATACAGCTATAAATACCTTTGGGAGTTAATAAAAACTAATTTTTAAAAAAAATCTTGCATATCATTTATTCTTCTAATTGGTAGAATTGGTATGTTTATTCAATCATAATAAGTCAATGTGTATTAGTATTTTTAAAGAAAAAGATGATTCCAGCTGAGTTATTATTTTTTTTACTTATTTTCATTAGTGGAAAACAATCAATAATTGTTAAGAGAAGTAAAGTAATCACTTAATGTAGGAAATTTTTAAATAGTATTAAAATGAAATAATTAGCTAATGTTGCAGTATTTTTTAATCATTTTGTTTCTGTTAAATATCAAAAGAAAAGTTATCAGGATATTTCTTAACTAAAGGAATTTGGTCATCTCTAATTTTGTGGTGTTCTTTTCTGAAAAAAAATTCAGAGTCATAATAAAAAAGAAACTCAGAAGCAGTGATGTTAGTTTATTGTATGATTCAGCTACTTTCTCCAATACTGTAAGTACCTCAGAATATCTGAAATTATTGGGTACTTAATGCCCTTAATCAGAGTTACACAGCTTCCTTTTGTCCAGAAGTGTGATGGTGAAGTATTAACAATATTAGCATTCCTGTGGTCTCCATGAGATTGTAAGAATGAGTCAGCTTTTGTCTTCACCAAGGCCAAACTCCTTTTTGTGTCATTGCCACAGCACAATATTTGGGGCCTTTGACCCTCTTAGTGACATCACAGTTATTTGTGACACCCACAAACTCTGGATGCATGTGGACATAAGTCACATCCTTTACTCTGGCTCNTCATGCATTGTATTATTTGTTTCGAAATAAGTAAGTATCAGCATAGGTTTTTCCAAATTTTAAGAATCTCTTAAGATAAACTGATAAAGTAATTGAAAGACTGAGAACATTGCATTCGTCTTTACATTAAGTATATTCAGCCATCCCTGTCTTTATCTATATATTGATATTGGAAAAGGAAAAAAACTTTCTAGTCAATATTGGCTCTATAGATTAGTAATATAAATAAATCAGGATTAAAACTTAATTTCAACATATGAGAAACTAACAGAAAAAATGTCATTATAAATAGACAACATTCTCCTATCTTTACCCCCCCCCAAAAAAAAAAATCAAGCCATAAAATTTCAAAGATGCACTGGTTCTCTTTAATATTGAATGAAGAGAAAAACAATGGGATCAATATTTTGTTGTTGTTGTTGCTTTTTTCCCACTTAGGACCAAACAAATCAGTTGAAAAGAAAGCTTAAGTTTTATAGACTAAATCATCAACCAAGTGTTTCCGATACTGGCAATATAGTCACTGATGTCGTCTTCAGTTTTAATGCTCCAATTTTGTGCACAGCATCAAAACTTCTTTAAAAAATCAATTCATTCCTTTAATAAATCTGGTCACTTTTTTTCTTTTCTACCACAGCAGCGCTTGTGATCTTAAAGTGTAAAAGTAGTCCTAGTTTGAAAATTCTACCTAAAAGTACCTGGAAATACAGGGTTTTCTTTGAAATATCCTTCTGTTTGTAACATGCTTCCACTGCCAACCTCAAATTGGCGTTTTCTATATTCATATTATCCAGTTAGAGGCAACTGTTGTGTAGATTATGTAATTTGCTATAAAACTTAATATAACAAGATGCTTATTTACAAGTATCATTTTGATCACTTGACATAGTTTTTAAATGTAATGAGTAATTAAAATGAAATTCCATGATATACATTTTTTAAAAAAAACAGTTTTTATTTAACTTGTGTATTCTCAATGGAAATGAAGGCTTGATTAGGACTTAAAATTTCTGTAATTTTTCTCTATGTGTCTGTTTAACATTTTCCTGGCAACTAAAAATAACCCAGGCCAAGTTTATCTTTTGAACTGCTACTAACTCTATCTTACTGATATTTGCATTAGGGAGAATGATACAGAGAAATAGTAGTTACCTTGAAGGCAAGAAATCAAAGTTCAAAGTTAGAATTAAGAATTGTAGGCATCTGGGGGTGACCGGTGAGCTCAGTTGGTTAGAACATGGTGCTGATAACACCAAGGTTGCCGGTTCGATCCTCGCATGGGCCACTCTGAGCTGTGCCCTCCTTACAAGAGTCAACTATGCCATTGTAGCATGAAAGCAACGTGTAACCAATGATCATGGCTGTTCCC
>NW_017731402.1:5139192-5141656 GCF_001890085.2 Hipposideros armiger
AAAAAGTCAGAACCTCTATCAATATTCAACTAAAAATGTAGAAAGTCAATCTGAAGAAATAGTTAAACACGATTTGAAATAAAAAGATTTAGCCTGTTACTCTAGTATACATTACTTAATTAATACCTGTTAAGGAAATCAAAACTTTTGATGTTGTTAATTTAGTACAATAACTTTGGGCAAAAAACTCTTTTGCTTTAATTAGAGTTGGACAAATTTAAAGTTATATTGTATGGTGGAGATTTTAATTACTATTGCCAAATTTGATGCCAACTTTTTTTTAAATCTAACTCTGAAAATTATACAGAAGGTATCTGTTTGAGTTAATTAGAAACCTAAAACTTAATTGTGTCATGAATAGACAATGAGCATTCATGGGAGGCAATTTTAAAATGCATTATTCTTAAAAGTAGGATAATTATAGCCAAGTTTATAATTATCTAGCATAGCAATTAAAACTTCATCAACTTTGGAAATAAATTTAACTAAGGAAAAAGCAGTCAATGCTATTTAAAGAGAGAGATTGGGTCGTCGGGAAAGTCGTGACGCATTTTTGCATTGAGAAATCATAGAAAAATACGTCATGATTTTCCCGATGACCCAAAAATATAAGCGCACATACCCTTTGTATCTGTTGTAGGCAGCTTGAGGAGGTGGCTTGCTGCTATCTAGAAAACACACCTATAAACCCAGGAGCATGGAAAGGTGAGGCATAGCCCACTGCTTGTGAAAGCAAAAGAACCTGTTTAGGCTTCTCTTCAGTTGGACCGTGAGCACTAATTGGAGCTGTTTTGTCACCCAGAGCCAACTCTGTGACCTGGAATCCATATAAACTAACGGGTGTCCCACTTCAGTGCTCTGCTATCTTGACCCAGGAAAAAGTCACTGATACCTTTTTTTAAGTAGTGACATACTGGGTGTCTTGGTAATGACTAGCTTCATTGTGAATGTTTAAAACCAAAATGATGACGGCCTCATTGAATTAACAGATGCAACACAATTTGCCCTGCTGAGGAAAACTGGCCTTCACCCTTGATCTCTCAGTGGCAGCCATTGGATAGTGGACGTGCCACAAAATCGAATGACAATAGAGCTCAGGTAGTAAGTAACTCAGTGTGTGGGCCACATCTGGGGTGAGACAGTGGTCAGTGATGAGGTCTGTGCAAACCTGATCACTCATGCCCCACTTCTTAAAAACACACGAGCAAACATACCCTCTCTGAGGGGTNGACGGCGTAGGCTGCAGCCCCTGTGGCAGTGGGTTGCCATGGGCTACCGTGTGTAGCCAGCAGCCAGCGTGAGCGGCCAGCAGCCACAGTGAGCGGCCGCGTCCAGAGGCCGGCGATTGATGTGCCTCGCCCGGGAAGAGCGCGGTGGTGGTGCCAACTTGGGCCAGTAAAGCAACGTCCTCCACGGCTAGACTGAGGAACAAAATGACAGCGGCTTGTCTGTTCCCCTTCCCCAATTCCCCAGCACTGTTCCCATCCCCCCAATTCCCCAATTAAAAAAATCTAAAAAAAACAAAAAACAAAAAAAGAAACACAGATAATAAAGATGTTTTTAAGAGTTGTCTGTGCAAAAAAGTTCTATGCTTCATAGATTAAAATCCTATTTTCCTATTATTTTAACTTTTAGCAAGAATACTCTCCCAGATTAGTTTCAATAAATTTTAACTAAAAGTAATTATGAAAGAAGCACCAAAGTTATACTATCTTATTGTTAAAATTTCTTTACTAAAATAATCTCATAGAAGTGGGATTACCACTTGTTTTCTATTTTGATTATGTTGAATCATCAATATATTGATGCTTCAAAATAAAAAATTCAACTGCATTAGAAGTCTGAAAAATGAAAATATATTTCCATATGTGTTGAATTTGACTTTCAGAACTAAACAATATTATAACTGTTACATATATTCTGGAAGATCATTTTTATGCATATCAATTCTGTGTGGTATCCTGTAACTTGCTTTCTTAATTTTTTTGGCTTTAGAATTTAAAAAAAATTTTATTGGGGAACAGCATGGTCATTGGTTGCACATTGCTTTCATGCTACAATTGCATAGTTGACTCTTTTTAAGGAGGGCACAACTCACAGTGACCCATTGGGGGATTGAACTGGCAATCTTGGTGTTATCAGCACTACACTCCAACCAACTGAGCTAAATGGTCACCCCTGGCTTTAGAATTTATCTTAGAAATCTTATACCATGAATTCATACAAACCTTCCTTATTCTTTTTTAGTTGCTTCAGAATTTCCTCTTTATAAATATAATATAATTTCATGTCTTATTTTAAAAGACATTTAAGGTTTTCTTGTAGATTTTAGTATTTAAGAGCAATGTTTAAATGAATATAATTATATAAATATATTCGAGTGCCTGTGTTTGACTATCTATCATGAATTCCTAGAAGATGAATTATTGGTTCAAAGAATGTCTGCATTTACAATTGTATAAAG
>NW_017731402.1:5144801-5150616 GCF_001890085.2 Hipposideros armiger
TTCCAGTACAAAATGCAAATAGGAAAATATGTTCTTTAACATGAATCACAAAGGCAAATTCATGACCCTTCTTTAGTGTATAGGATATTGGCACATATTTTCTCTTCTAACTTTATCTTTTATCAAGTACTTTCCCTTAAACTTATTATCACCCTGTTCAAATACAGGCTTAAAAACAACAAACACTTCTAAGAGTGTATATACATTGTTAACTCACCTTAAATTCTTTTTGGTAGTAAGACATTGAAATAAAGACTACATCAACGCAATAATAATGGACCTACCATTCGTTGAATGTCTATTGGGTTAGAAATCTTTATATGTTATCTAGCTTATGTTTCCCAACAATTATGTTGGTAGGTATTATCATGCCTATTAAATAGGTAAAGAAACAGTAGCTTGCTGATGGGTGAAAACTAACTCTAAGAAGCAGAGCTGGCCACTCACCTAAATCTAAAATCCATTTTTCTCTACAAATCCATATTGTCTTTCTTAATATAATTCATAGCACAATAGGAATGCCAAAAGTTCACATAGGGTGGTGATAAGAAAGCAGGCTCATCATCTTTTGCATTTGGAGAATATTTCATAAAAATGGGGCATAAACACCAAGAAGGTGTCGTGCAGCTCCCGTCCTTATGAGCTTGGCACACACTTCTGCCTGTCAGTGTCTGGCTCACCTTTCACTCCCACAATACCCTCCCCTCAACAGCTTTCTTGTTTATTTCCTACTGACCTCAAGAATGACTTTTCCCCAGAAGACTTCCTTGACCTTCAGACTAGGTGACATCCTTGACCTTGAGGACAAAATATTCTCTGGTAGCACCATCAGATTCTTTCATAGCCTTTCTCACGGTACAATTTTGCATTCACACATGCCATCTTGTGTTGAGTGTCCAGCCCTGTCCTTGCCCACCCAGCCTTCTGCAGCCCAGATGGGAAACGCAATGAGGTTAGAGTGCTTCCACCCTTTCCTTACCACAAATCCACTGTCCAGCACGGTGCACAACAGATTGTAGGTATTACAGACATTTGTTTCCATAATGACTAACTGTAGCTTAATCATCATATCTGAAATGAATAGATAAAACTCATATTGGTTATACTGTTTTAAAATATTTTAAGTAGTCTCCAACTCCTATCTAACAAAAGATTAAAAGGGGAGTTTGAGGTAGGCTAAAGAGAAAATATTTACGTGTGTAAATAGGGCACTCAAGATATNCCCTCTGGTGTCCCAAGCCAGTTCTTAACCATCGCGCCACTCAGCCGGCCCTGGAACCTTGGCTTTGAAGCACTGATCAACAGATATATGGAACTTGCAAAATACTGCTATAGTGTTTTAAAGGAAAAAGATAACTTTAAATTTACATTTGATACAGAGGTGTGGACACTTTTCGGTTATTGTTGTTTTCTTTATGAGATAATTTAATGGATCTAAACCTTTTTTGCTGAGTATTCTTACCTGAGTCTATTACCTGTCTAATATTTTAAGATAATTTTAAACATATACTTGACAATTATCATAAATACTTTATTTTAACTAAATGCAATCATTTAGGTTATAAAAACTTTTATTTAAGTTCTTTGTCTTACAAGCCAAGGATCCAAAAGACTTAATTTGATTATTATATTCAATCTTTTAATTTTTAAGACAATTAAAACATTTGGCTATAATTACTTTTCTGATTTATCTGGCACTGAATCAAGAGTAATTTAATTGTTCCTAGATTTTGGCAATGTTAAAGTATACAGTCGGATTTTTGGACAGTTGATACGACACGAGGGGGCTTTAAGCTATATGATAATCTTTGGTAAATCATTATTATGGTACTAACTAGACATTAATGAAAAATAGTGAGAATTTTGCTAATATTATATCCATCTTACTCTTCAAGGTCCAGTAAGTATCTAATACATGCATTAAGTCATACTAATAAAAGTGCCTATTAGGAAATAAAGGTGCTTTATCTATCTTCTAAATTGTCTCCCTCTGACTATATTATTATCTTAATTTTTGTGAGTCTCCCTCAGTCTTTAGTGGAAACTACAAGTAAAGGAGTTTTTTTGTTTGGTTTTAATACTATGTACATTCTCAGATAGTTAATTTTCCTCTCTGAAATGAGCTTTTATAATTTAAGTAAAGTTTCTTATATATTTTTNACTCACCTAAATCTAAAATCCATTTTTCTCTACAAATCCATATTGTCTTTCTTAATATAATTCATAGCACAATAGGAATGCCAAAAGTTCACATAGGGTGGTGATAAGAAAGCAGACTCATCATCTTTTGCATTTGGAGAATATTTCATAAAAATGGGGCATAAACAGATGTTATATAAGCAGGGCCATTCCTGGGGCTCGGGGACAAAAAGTCATTATCATGGTAATGCTTTTCCCTTTAAGGAACATTCCTATACACTGGAAATCAGGTTCAGGTAAATATCCATGGCAGGTTTGAACAGGAGGAGTTGACTTGCAAGTTTGTAGCATGATGTATAGCTATTAAATATTGAAACATTTCATATGTGGGTCTCCATCAGTACTCTTGACAAAACAATGGGCATTAAGAATAAAGTCTAGAGACATCATGAAAAAAAATTATATTTTTCCTCATTTACTATAATTACACAATGAATAATTCATGGATGGCAGAAAGAGGAGCCATCATTAATGAAATTCATATTTCTTACAAATACAAGTAATTACATAACACACTGTGATAGGTTATAAAAATAATTAAGAAGAAAATCATAATAATATAAGATTCTACAAACATTGATGATATATGCAAAAACAAATATAATGCAAAAGCTTCCTTTTGGATGAATTTTCTACATGGTTTGGGCTGGCTTTGGATTCAGAAAATGAATGTTTTGGCCATGAGAATGCTATAGGGAGCTTAATTGTCCAAGAGCCCATCTGCTTCTCTTAAATTCATAATTACATTTGCCCCGAGGCTATGCTTCCTAAAGTTTTCTCCCAGCCAATGACTGAACATGGCAGGGAATCTAAAGCATTCCTGTTCCTGAGACACAGGAGACTCTCCTGTTTGCTGACTTGGTGTGACGATTCCCCAGTGACCTTTCTGGACCTCATGGTAGTCTAGGATGCTTCTACGCCACCTTCCTTCTTTCCCTTCACTTAGGGTCAGACTTATTCCCAGTCTGATTGCTCTCCCAGTCTCACTGTCCTTCCCACTGTTTTTCCTGCAAGTGTTTCCAGTAATAAAACCCTTCCACCTTTACTCCCATCTTGGTGTCTGATTTTTGGAGGATCAGGGCTAACAGAATCCAATAAAGTTTAGAATAAAAGTACTATTATCTTTACTATTCAATATTTGTAGACTTTTTCAAGAAACTTAAAGATGCATTCACACTAAGGACACATGTCCTGATATTTTTAATTGCCAATTTAATATGCATGAATGCCACTGAAAATTCTACATGGAAGATTCCTGGAGAAGTCACATATGCCAGTGACTTCCATGATCCTTAGCCCCATTTTGTTAGAGTCAAGAGTAGGAATATTCTTCATTAGTAATTTCTATTAACTTTTCTGCAAGGTTTTCTTCTTTTTAACAACTTATAGCTCCCCCCTGAACCAGATTACCCTCAAAGAAAACTATCTGGCATCGTATAAAATGATAAAGTGCTTATCTCAATAAATGAGTCCATCAATATTTAATCATTCCTATTCTTAAGCATTTTGAAGGCTAACAATACTTTTTCCAAACCAATATTTGTTTAAAACTGTGAGAGTTGACAGATCTGACCATATGTTCATAAAATCAAAACTTTTTGCACATTTTGATTCAAATATATATTTCCTGTGGAGAAACATAAGGCATTGAAAAAGGATAAGGAATAAAGGAGTGCTCAGGGTACGTATCTATAATTATAAGTAGGATGATAATTGTCAATAAGCAGGTTACACTTGAGCAAAAAGTGAAGAGAGTAAAGAGGGGGACATGCTGATATTTATGGAAAGTGTCGTTAGAGGGAAACTCAATTTAAAGCTTTGAGACAGAAGCATGCCTGTTGAGAAGACGCAACAAGGAGATCAATGCAGCTGCTCGTAGAGTGGAGTGAACTGGTTAAAACACGGAAATACTGTAAGAAAGGATATCAAAGCATTCCTCAGTTATTAATGTTCCTTAGAACCATTGCTTTCTGTCTCTGTTGAAACAAGTTCTGATTTATACAGAAAGTATGGCCTCTTGGGGCTCTTAACATCTTGGTTTACTGAGTTGTAGATGCACCGTGTTTACCTTGTGCTTGCATTGAGTGTCACTGAACTCACATATGTTGTAGGTCCACTGCAATTCTATGCTCATTGTCGACTGCAAATGCTATGTGTGCATGGACTAGCCAAGAATGGAAGACATGTATGCTGCATGTATTTCTTTAGCTGACATGAACGATGCATTATCCTGTTAGATTTCATTTACAAAACATAAATCCAAAATAAGCTGTTAAAGAATTTCAGGACAGTGACTGCATTGCATTTAGCATTACATTAAGCATGAAATGCTTCTGNAAACCTATCCTAAAAAAGACTATGAGTTTTATTGCTTTGAAAGTTGAATTTCTACAAACTCTTAAGACAAATTGCTCTTTTGTTAGCTTTCGAATTCCTCACTGTATAAATATGTGACCTTGAAAATTACATAACATGTAAAAGTTTCAGTTTCTTCCATCTGTGTAAATGATATAATAATATACCTATGCTATGAGTTTTCTGTGAGAATCAAATGATATAATATTTGTAAAGTGTCCAGCATATAATAAACATATAATAAATGTAATGTTACTTGCTTCTTGTAGAAAAAGTTATGCTTGATATGTATACATATGCTTGATATGTATTTAAGCTATATACACTGTCAATGCACACATTTAGCATTTGTTAGCTAAAGCTACACACACCCTTTGAGAAAAGCTTCTCTAACTGGGTGATGAAAACCATTTCTTTCTTCTAGTGACTTTCTCAACCACATACAGCAAAGTTTTCTCCACTGTTTAACAGTGAGGAGGAATGTTTTTAATATCAACTGTATGAGAGGAAATGGCTAGGAAAGCACACAATTAAATAAATTGATTATTTTATTCTCTACCTATTGTGGCCATCAGAGCAGTTTATTTCACTGGTCCCGATGCTGTTGATTCATGTTATAGGTAAAGTGAACACTTCTCATTGACTTCAATACATGATAGTCACATAATTTTAAAAGAACAGCAAAACTTCAAGGCTTTGAAGAAAAGTTAAAGAAAAATAAAGTAGTAATCCAAATATAACACCTGCTGCCCCAGCTAAATTCAAAGAATTATTGAGTATAGTAAAATCCTAAGAAAGTAACATATTTTTATATAAAATAAACAAAATCCTATTTACATGTGAACGTAAAGTAGAAACATTAAATTAATCGAAATAAGCAATTGTAGTTTCTTCTTCAAATGTATATGACTTACATGTTAGATATACTATTGCTTTTTTAGGGTCTTCTGGAAGCATGCAACCTGATGCAAGCTGGATAGCTTTTCCAGCCAGACAAACTCTACAATATTGACTTTCACACCGGAGATAAAACTATTCAGTGCGGCTGACATGTTATCTTTAAGCTATGGTTAATGTGGAAAGCAAAGGTAGGAATCTGCCATCTCTTTCATTAGGTCCTATTTATTTGGATACAAAGTATAGATTATTCTGGTCTTTTTTTTCGAGTTCTACTACCCTAAAATTATAGCTCCATTATTTCCTAAACATCTCTCAAAGAAAATGCTATATTTGTAATTGCAAATAATGTGTGCACATGCGC
>NW_017731402.1:5154686-5155665 GCF_001890085.2 Hipposideros armiger
GTGGACATAGATGTATGAGAAAAACAAAGATCGGTTAGGAAGCAATTTCAATAAAGCAGAAGAGAATGATTGGGCTAGCATAGTGCCTGTGAATAGGTTAAGATATATTAGATTCGGATTACATTTTGAAGGTAAACCCAATGCGATTTGCCAAAATACTAGATGTGGAAAGCAAGACAAGAAGGAGGGTCAAGGCTAAGAAAAGTTTAATGTTTTGGGGCTTTAGCAGCTGAAGGATAAAATTGATATATTATTGAGATTGGGAAGACCGGGAGGCACGAGTCCGTATCGAAAGATCAGGAGTACAATTTTGGACATGTCATTTTGAGATGTTTATTCGTCATCTAAGTGGAGATTCGAATAGACAGTTGAATATATGAGTCTGAGCTTTAGAGATGAGGCCTCAGATGGAAATATAAGTGGGAGAGTCATCAACATATACATACTTTTTAGAGCCACGAGACAAGCGGAAATCGCCAAGGGAAAGAAGGCAAATGGAGACAGGCTGGTCGAGTTTCCTGTGCCTCGTTACCCACCATATACGGTTCTTCTAAGACCAAATTAAACCAAGTGTATAAAGCTAAGCCATATGCCTGGTATATAGTACAAGTTCAACCATTGTTAGTGTTAAAATATTCTATGCGTTATATAATTTAAAAAGTTTGGTCCACATACTAGACAGGTAAAAAATTCATGTCAAACTATTTAGCAAACATTTGTCTAGTCAGTGGAAGCTTAGAAAGGTTAAGTAACGTGCTTCAAGTTCCATGGACAGTGGGGAGTAAAAGCAGTTTGAGGAGGTAGAAATAAAAATGGTAATCGATAGCACCTACTAGTAGTAAGATAATGTCATATTATTTATTAAAATAAGTACATTTAAAGAAATTTTAGAAATTTCTTCAACGAAATTTAAAAGAACTTACTTTAATGGAGTTAAAAAATTGTTTACATTACAGGGAATCTTGTTTGCTTTTTTTTT
>NW_017731402.1:5155819-5163693 GCF_001890085.2 Hipposideros armiger
AATTGTTATTAAATTTATTGGGGTGACATTGGTTAGTAAAATTATGTATGTTTCAAGTGTACAATTCTGTAAGACATCATCTATATATCGCATTGTGTGTTCATCACCCAGAGTCAGTTCGCCTTCCATCACCATATATTTGACCCCCTTTACCTTCTATCACCCACCCCCTTACCCTCTGGTAACCACTAAACTGTTGTCTGTGTCTATGAATTTTTCTTTGTTTGTGTGTCTTGTTCCTTTTCGCTTTCAGTTTTATATCCCATATATGAGTGAAATCATATGGTTCTCAACTTTTTCTGTCTGAGTTATTTCGCTTAGCATGATAATCTCAAGATCCATCCCTGTTGTTGCAAATGGCAGTATTTCACCCTTTCTTATGGCTGAGTAATATTCCATTGTATACATGTTAATATTATTAATATGACAATCACAGTCTTTCAAAGTGGTTTTTGAACTCACTGTTCAAAACTCATACTCTTTCTAGTTTGTCATTCTACCTTTCCATGTGTAAGGACTGTGGTAAAGTCATGATGTAGAAGAAATAGACGATTGTTGGTCCTGGAAATATGGGTAGAAATTTGGCAGGTGGCAGTGTCAAGAAAGGTATGATCCTGAACTATTTTAAAAAGAAAGATGTAAAGATTATGAATTATTTAAGTGTAAAATATTTCAAATAATTTAACAAAACCAAAAAAATTGAAAAATTTCAATTGTACTCTGACTTTATAATTTGATTTCCTAAGTACCAAGAACATTACCTTTCTCATAAATTGGCCAGCCTTCATCAGAAATTGTAACATTAATCTAGAAGGAAGAGACATACCCTTATGAGGTAAAGAAGTTTTGTATAAAGTTTAGCTATGAATTATGTTTGATCCATGGTCAGTTTGCATGTCTGTCTCTCATGTTAGCATGCCCATGAGCTCAGGGTCGGTCTACCAGTCTGAGATAACAGGAAAAATAAATGTTATTTTTGAGGCTCCTATGTTTACCAATATAAAGAGATAAATGGAGAAATTTATGAGTGACTCAGGGATTTTAGAGACACCAATCAACACATTTGGATCAAAACAATGAATGTTACATTTGCTGAGATTTGTCCTATATTCTGAGGCAGATTGAATAATCTTGGCTGCAGAGACCTCGCATGTATTTGGAGCTTGTACTTGGAACTGACCCATGATTTCAGATTTTCTGTTGGCAACCCTGCAATCCTATCGGGGAGCATTTTACCACTGTGGTCCCTTTGGAATATTCCATGACACATTTAATCTTTCACAGATAGTACATAGTATTTCCAACTTCCAGCTTTCTTATTCCCACTCATCAAATCATTTAAAGGTAAATAGAAAAAGAAGTGAAGCCATCCCCAAATTATCCTTAGTTTAGTCAAGAGCTAGAGGTACAACATAATTCAAAGTTTATGCTAATTCCCTTTGCCCAGATCACATATCTTAGAGAATAACTGGCATAATTAAAAGTGCAAAAATCTCATTCAACATAGTTCATTTGAGCACATGTGCTCCATTTAGGTGATTTATGGAGAACTTTGAAAACCAACATTACTCAGCCCCTCTCAAGTCCTATGGATTGATCCTTGTATAATTACAGCAATTGCATTCAGTAACTGTGTTATAAATTAAAATTTCCTGTGAACAGATGATATATTATCATAACTCAACTGTGTCGGATTCTTGTTACAATGACTCTGTATTGAAAAATAAATGCCTCCAGGAAATGAAGTGACAAAAAAATGAAAATGCCAACTGTATGGAGTTGTTTTATAGCTTTGTTAAATTTGGTCTCTACTTTTTCCTTGATTTCCAAAATTAAAAATGTTTCTGTGATTTTTTTTCCCTCCTTTACATAAGAGGAGCGATTTTGCATCACTTTGCTTTTAATTTTATGCATACCTCTCACCCCCTGATTTCAAGGCTGCTAAAAGTGGAGACTTCCTGAGTGTTGTGAGGCAAGGCTCAGACTAGGACATGTCATACNTCTTGTTAATAACAAGGAATCTCTAAGCATTGTTCTCGCTATAATTTTGAGGTATATAGCATTTCAGTTATGTTGCCTATTTTACATGTTGTTGAAAATCTGTGATATTTAAAGACAGAATAACCTATATCACCACCTCCCCAACTTGGAACAACTTGGATTTAAAAAAAATTTCATGCCAGTCAAAATTATTTTAACCCTGGCAGGGTGAACCATTCCCATGTTCTCACGGCTGTATTCTCTCAACCAAGGATCTGCCACTGACCTTGTATTACAGAATTACATGGAATAATGTATGAGCTTGCCTTCCATAACTTATAGGATTTCTATGACAAGAGCTCCTTTCTTGCTGCTAAGAGGCTTAGTTTAATATGAAAGTCTTAGAGGGGTATTAGTAAGTTCATTGTTTTTTTCTTTTGAAGGTTTCCCAAACATAACACAATATATTTTTACCACAATGAGTAACATGCATTTAACCAACAGAATGATTACCAGAGAGACTGTGTCTCTGGAACTCAGGGTACAGCAGGGAAGACCAAAAAAGGAAAATCATGTATTTTTGAAAAATTTTATCTGCAATTCAAAGTGCTAGTATACACTTGTGCACAACATACAGACGGAATGTGAAACATGTAATGATCAACATCCAAATGGAGTTCCAAAATATTTAGATTACCAGGCAGACAATAATCAAAGTTATGTGGAAAATGAGAAATGCTTTAAATGAACAGTTTGATGTTGCTGGAGTAGAGCGTTAGGTACAGAGTTTTGTTTTAAGTGGCTAGAGAATTAGCCTTAAATTTAGCATTTCGGTGTGAAACTATTAAAGTGAATTTAATAGGTACTAAAATGAGACTGATATTGAAGAGGGGAAGAAAAAGACATTGATTCTGATGGCCGGTTCCAGAATGGATTAGAGGACGAAGAAGGCTTGAGCTCAGAACATTAGTTTTAGAGGCTATTGCAATATTCCAAGAAAGGGTAAGGACCTAGCAGTGCCAGGCAATAGAGAATCAAGAGCTATTTAGGAAGTACAATTGCCAACATGCACTAGGAAGTTATAGTGCAGACAGCCTGAAACTTCTAGCTTGAGAGACAGACAGCTTCGATCTTACCGGCACAGAAATCCAAAGGGCGGCCATGTTAGCACAACGTCACTGGTCTGTTTAGCTTGCATATCATATGCAAACTGGAATTGATGGATTTATAGGGCATAGCTCTCTGGAAAATATCTCACAAGCTATGTNCTATTTCATAATTTTAAAAAATACAAGCTCATTTTGGTAAAGTTGAGGAAGTTAAACTGACAGTCAGAAAACTTGAATTTTAGTCTCTTCTCACCTTTAATTATCTCTATTTCTTTTCTAAATATTAATTTTTTTTTCACTGATAAAGCCGTCAGTGTAGATATGTGGTTTAAGGGCACAGTCTGTGCCCTTGCCCACCCACCCCATGATAAGTCCCTGGCTGCTCCAAATAATGTCATTCTCAGGAATTTCAACGTGCTTTCAATTTTAGCTGGATTTGTCATTTACCCTGTATTTGTCCAATAGGCGACTAGTTCTTAGCTTCTCCTGCTTATACCTCTGAGAACACAATTATGATGATATGGTGATGGAATGTACTAACTGGCTCTTAATGTTTATCATTTCCAAGTCCATCCTCACTTAATCATGGCAAACGCCTATCAACTCAAAGACCCCTGTGGGAAAGCAGCAAATGTATACTGGGTTCCATCCAAAAGAATGCAAGCTGAGCCTGGCTGGACTCCAATTTTGTATTAAAAAGAGGACCTTGGCAAGGTCTATGAAGGATTACGGTCCCTGTTGACCCCTCCGTCTTCTTGTCCATGTTTCCATATTCTGTTCAGCTGATGCAATCAAAGACGCCACCTCCTATAGTCCTCCATCCTCTTAGCCTCCAGGGTACCAGCTTTATGTACTGACCAGACAGTTGACAGGGGATTTATTGTAGCAAGAGACAAAACTGCTTCACTTACTGTCTTAACACAAGTAGTGGTCTCTTGCTGTCCTCCAGGCAACTCTAAAAGCTGACATTTATTTTAGCACGACCAGTTGAAACTGGGCATAAGGCCGACTTAGACAATATCCCCGTGAGAAAGGTAAGGGCAATGTGACCATTCACTCACTCAGGCATTTGGGGAAAGGCAATGAGACTTCAGAATATTTTCGCAGTTACACTTTCCAATTTGTAATCCAATCGACACCTTCATATTCTCTCCAACACAGAATCTCCATATTCTCTCTCCCTCTTCCGTCATTGGGCCTCTCAAAACACCATCTCTGTCCCTGTAAGGATTACTGTGCCTTGCGCACCTGTACCTGGCAAAACTAAGGCATTTTGCATATGTGGCTCCCTCGCTGCTTCACACAAACTGTTACATCAGAGCTCAGGTTCCCCACCCGGGGGTCTGGGTGGTTAGATGCGCAGACATGCGCTTGGGTCTTTTTCATATCCTATCTATCGCTTTAACTGAGAGGGTCAACTCAGGTTACCGGAGTTGGCAATTCATCTTGTCAGGCTTGGTTTTAATTCCTCCTCTTGGCAGATCTATCTCAGTTTGTCACTTAGTCCTAGGGAACACGTCCTTCATTTTGAAGCTTGGTCCTTTGTCCTAAACCTTGGCCTTTCTGGCATCTGAGCCGAATGCCCAAGGCCTTCAGCAAGGCCTTCAGCAAGGCCTCTTCACTCTCCTGGATTGGAGCTCCCTGTCGCCATGAGCCCCACGGCAGCTGCCCTCTGCTGAGTCTCACGGAATCGTCCTGGGCTCATGTGTAACTCAGCTCGGGAGACCCACAGGGAGAACCCACTCGAGNTAAATATAAGCAAAATGTCACATGGTTTTCATTAATGCCTCTTAGCCCACTTACATAGTATATGAGTTGAGTGATTGTGAAACGTGGTGTAATGAGCGCTAAAGTACAAAGATAGAGCATGCTGCTTTTCTCCCCCTGTACTAAGCTGCTTCTTAAAAATTATCCCTGGCAGTTTTAAATTGCCTGCAATATACTTCAAGCTAACACTAGTTATATAGCCATCTAGAAAATTTACTTGTACAATTTCCTTTTAATAATATTTGCATTTACACACAGATCACTCCAACAATTGAAGCACAGATGAGGTAGGCACAGCCACGATAAGCTACCAGCCATGTGGGGACAAAGTAAATTTTTTTCGAATGCCCTTTTCCAACCGTGCTACAAGACAAACAGATGTTGACTATCTTATCGGTGAAATTGAAAGTCTTGGGAAGGATTTATGATAGTTCCATATTTAGTTGAATACCAAATATAAATACTAACTTAAAAATATATCTACTGCTGAAGATAAGAAGGGAGTAATATAAGTGATATCCTCTCTTTTAGAATCTTTTATTCTCTCTTATCCAACGCTATCAAAGATGATGAAAGGGGAATCATTCATTAAAGATAGATAGATAGATTCAAGTTAGTTCCTGTATTTGTATAAAAGTTATTGCAAATCTGTTAAATGTGAGGTACTTTTCTTGGTGCGCTTAGAACACATAAGTAAATATGAAAGACAAAAATCTCACCTCCTGTAAAGAAAGGAGAATTTCCATTGTGGACATTCAATAAATTAACATATATTTACATGCTCAAATTAATTGAATTAAGACTTCCAGAACTGAAATAATTTTCAGTATCATATACTAGTATTCTGTCTCTCTAAGAAATGAAACTATATAAGATGTTTTTCTTTTTCAAACAAATCAGATGAAATAAAATGTTCTGTATTTTGGAGCAGAGAATGACGAAAAGGAATTACAGAGCCTAACATATTATTAGTCTTGATCCTGGCATTTTTATTTAGAAGGAGCTATGGCTTCTACCATACTGCTATGCAATGATTAAATTCATTTTTTCCCTCTGAAACGCCATTTTTAATGTCCCCAAAGATCAAAAGCAGCTACTTCCTTTTACAAGTCTCCAAAAGTATATTAGCTGTATTTCACAAAATGGAATCAGGTGGCTCTGTAGTGATGAAATAGTTCGCATTTTTCAGCTCCATGTTTGAGATAATCATGGCTAACATGAACTGAGCACTTACTGTGGATCAGAGTGCCATGCTTAGCATCTTAACTTGCATAGTCTCATTTTGTTCTCTGTTATCACTATGAGTTAAGTGATTTATTATCTTCATTTCATGAATGAGACTACAATTTAAAAAGTTTAAATAATGTACCTAACAAACATCNGGAAAATTTTCCCCAAAGAATAAGGTCTCCTTTAATCATAGATACTTTTTATATTCAGTAAACTATCATCACTATAAGGACAGGGACTATGTCTGGGATCCCATTTTGTAATCAGTGCTAATGACATGAGTGTCAAGAATACAATGAATGTATGTTCACTGACTGATAGCACTGAATACATTCCATTGAAAGGATGTGCTTGGAAAGCTGGCTCTCTCATTGGACAGAGCCCCTTCTGGGCCAGGGATAATGTCTAATTCTATTCCTGGCAAATAACAGGAGTACAGTGATGCCTAGTATATCGAGGAGTATCATGTACTCAGCTGTACAAAGGCAATGCTTCAAGGTTTTGATAATACTATAGAACGGTGAAACTGAGAATTGTTGTTCTCGATATTCTTCATACAACATGTGTTGTTTCTCATCCGCTGTTCACAGTAGAGAAATGGTAGAGAAGGAGCATAGAAAAATTAAATACAAAGAGCATATATTACCTAAAACTGCACATATATAAAAATTACATAAAATCAGGGGTTAATTCTTTTGTTAACTGGACATAGTCCTAAACGAGTCACGCAATATCCTGAATTCCAAGGATTTAGGTGGGTGTATTGTGAGGATGCAAAATCAGACCTTATCTAATTACCTTCCACACATTATCTTGCAAAGGTTTTTATGATATTCTCCTTAATCATTAAGTAGTTTTCTACACCGTGCAGTTAGAGAAGGACTACTTGGCTGGAATTCAGTGCTTTGGGTGTTCAAACCTTCTTTTGTCTCTGGTAGTTCTTTAACTCTGGGTCATGACCCCCAGATGTTGGCCCAATCTAATGGTTTGCCAAGGGAGCTTTTAAAAAAAACAATGCAAATGCATAGACCCACCTCTGACAAATTCAATCAGAATTTCTGAGTTTGGGATCAGAATACTGGTATTTTTTTTTAAAAAAGGCATCCCTAGTGATTCTAAAATGCAGTTAACGTTGAATCACTGGCTTACAAACTAATAAAGTTAATTAAAAACATCTGACCTCACTGAATTCTATCCCCAGAATGGCCTTCGAGAAAATTGCTTAGTTTCTTGAGAGAATAAATTTACACATTTTCTGTATACAATATTTTGCCCTACTGCAACATTTGATGAAAGATCAAATATATTTACCCTGAACCTAAAGAAAACACGCAATTGATCCAAAGAGCTCATTATCTGATAATTTAATATGTTAATACAGTCATGTGCTGTATAATGCTTCATTCACATATCTTTTCTAGACCTACACTCTAGATTTGTTATAATTCTCTGTAGTCCCACTCTGGAACCTCTCCCTAGATATAAATGTCTCTATCTCTCTTTTGACTTAGTTATGGGTCCCTGAGAACTATCACTCTTCAAGGGGACAGCTGCACCTTTAGCCTCATTCCCTGGTGCTATTTTGACCAGTTAAAAGAATTTACTGGGAGCTACTTAATCCAATCTTTGATTTCAACTAAATACAGTTAGAGGAACTTGTTAGGAAAATGTCTTTCTATTTTCAAAGTGTAAATAATGAGTTTAAATTGGAGACACCTGAAATGTGTATAATCTGTAGCTAATGGTCAAAACTCTAATATCAGGCCTTGAAAAAAGAAATATTTATAT
>NW_017731402.1:5168847-5172561 GCF_001890085.2 Hipposideros armiger
TTGATGGTTGGTTATATATTAATTTCTTCACTAAACCCTGCATAGAGCACAAGGGATATGTGTGATTTTATATTTTATTTTGAGCTTAATAGTGTTCTAAAATGATTTAGGCTCCTAAAATCATGCCATACTTATGCTATACCTGTAAATGAAGACAAATTTCGATACAAATTTTATATATATATATATATATATATATATATACACACACACATATATTCATGCACACATATGTACAGTCTAAATTAGATATATCTCTCTATGAAATTGTTTTCTAGACTCATTAGTCTGTTATATGTACTTATTAATTACTTTATAGTGAAGAAACCTGGCAGACACCCCCTGAATCATGTGACTAAGTTAATTTCACCAGTAATAAGACATATTATCAATATATGACCCACAGGAAAGACATAACATCGTTGCTGTGGTATTGGTGCCAAAAAATTATAATCTCAGTCTCATCATGAGAAAACATCAGGTGAAACAAATTGAGGAGCACTTTACTACTCCACGTTTACCAATATTACTATTATTACTATTAAGAATACCAATAACTGAGCAATATTCTACAAATGTGCCAAGGACATGAAAAACAATGAAAGATTGAACATCTGCCAGATACTGGAAGAGGCCAAGGAGATATGACACCCTAATGCAATGAGGAATCCCGAATTGAAAAAGGACATCAGTGGGGAAGTGGTAAAATTCTAATACAGACTGAAGGCGAGTTAACAGTTTTGTATCCATGTTAGCTTTTAATGATTTTGGTAATTATGCTATGCTTATGTAAGGTGTTAACATGAGAGGGAACAGTACCATTTTTTTCTAATTTTCTGTAAGTGTAAAACTATTAATATTTCTAAATAAAAGTTTTAAAAATGTCACAGGGTATATAGAAAGCAGTCTATTAATGAGCTTTATGATGCTTGTGTTTAGAAACACCTTATGCCCTCATGTTCTAAACCAAAGGTTAGCAAACGTTTTTTTTGTAAAGGGCTAGATGGTAAATATTATAGGCTTTGGGGACCACATAGTCCCTGTTGCAAATATTCTGCTGTGCTGTCGTAACATGCCAACAGTTACAGACAATATGTAAACAAATGGGCATGGCTATGTTCCAATAAAACTTTATTTACAAAAACCGGTAATAAGCTGGATTTGGTCCAGGGGCCATATTCACCGACCTCTTTAGTAGAGTAAGATCAGAATGTGCTATTTGATTAACAGTTGATCAGAGTCATGTCAATACGGTATGGGCATTCCTTCTCCTAAACCCAAGGACACACATTAATTATAGAGAGCTACAATTATTAATTTTAACTGTAAAACAAAGAAGAAATTTAATGTGTGCCTTAATATGATTAACTAATGAGCTCTCTATTCTTTCCAACTGCTTTGCTATTTTTCTATTTTATATTACAGTATTTTATACCTTATTTGTCTTGTTTAAATTGTACTGCCCAATATTATAATCTTTGTTCTTCATAGTAATAGTAAATTATAACAGAAAATATAAATTAGGTTTTGGTGTTTATCCTTAGGGAAGTATAAAATATGACATGTTTTGTTGTATTTTAATATTATTCTAACAAAACATTAATTTGGTTTATGTTGCTTTTCCTTCCAAGAAAATGAAAGTAAAAGGTGTATCAGTTATTTACAGGGGAGTATTTATTTAGGGGGCCTAAAGCGACCATAATAAGGATGTTTAATTTATATTTTAACAGTGTTGAAGAATGATCTAAAGATCTGAAAGCATCTGTGTTTGTACTCTGCCAGCATAAATATTTTCAAAGCCATTCAGGCAGCACTATGGGCCATATACATTAAGTAGGTCCAGAAACAGACCCTGAGCACAGTATTTGAGTTTCTCTGAGAGGTGAAGGGAATACCTCCAGGGGGGTGGAGAAGGCAGACAATAAGGGGAGCCTCGCCAAGCCAGCCACCATTGTGCGTGAACAGAGCTGAAAGCCACGGGGACACTGTGACAGTCAAGTCACTGGTGGAGGGCTGTTCCCTGCACCTCTGGCTCGTTGTGTGCTCAGCAAATCAGGCTCCAACAGCCGCAGAAAGCCCTCCGGCAAAGAGATGGGGTTCTTCCTCCTCTTTCAGTCAGAGTAAAGAGCAAGTTTGTTTAACAGAATATTTTTATGGCCTTCCTTTTTTTTGTTGGTGTTTTTTTTTTTGTTCATGTACATTTAATTATTGAAAAACTGGATCACACAGCAGTAGAGGGACATCTGTTTTTATTGGCCGTGAAGTTGCTTTACCACTTGCAGCTCATCTCTAAAACTTCATTATATTTTTCCTTAGTTGGGAAAGGAATTTCTTGTTGGGAAAGGAATTTCTTGTTTGGAAGGACTAGCCCACGTCGGCCGTGAAGCTATGCATGTATAGCGTCAGCACGCGGAGTCCTTCAGAGCCATTCTGCAGAGAGGACATCTTGTGCGGGTCTGTGAGCTGGCAGAGGTGGCCTTCACCAGCACACAGTCTCCAGGGTGGGCTCTGACCTGGAATCCACATGCTCTGCTTCCTTAAGTTTATCAGTGTTTGTTTTTGGTAGTTACTTGGTGGAGCACAGTTTGCTTTGGTTATTGTTGGTGCCTGCAAGTGCCATTNGGAGGGTATTCACGAAGAAATCTTACATTTTGAAGGGGCCAGTGCCCCATTATATCATATGCCTGACCAAGCGAGCCTTACTTAATACGCCCCTCGGTTTGATTAAACTTAAAATAGGTTTCTTCCCCACTCAGCCCTGGCCTTTTTCTTAGGATATTTACTTTAGACAACTTGGAAATCCGTTGTCAGTCACTTTGAGATATAAAGCTTTTTAAAACTTCTTGCCAGTGTTAGAACCCAAGGCCATCTTTCTCAAGGACCTGGGATCCACACCTTTGAAATGTAAACACAGGTTCTGTGGGAGAGTATAAGCCTAACTGGTGGGCACCTGGCTCCAAGCTGTAAAACTACCTCCTGTTGTGGAGATATAAGAATAGTTACTTTTCCTCTGGGTCAGGCCAATTTGCAAACACAGATGCCCTATCACCTCCCCACTGCAGTTCTTAGAGAACTTTGTTTCAGCTGAGTTCTGGCCTCTCTCTCCTACTGGAATAGCCTTCAATAATGTCTTTCTTATGTGTTTCACTTTGGTGCAATTTATGCTTTTGCATGCCAAACCAGAATTTATTTAAAAATCTCTGAGTTATCCTTTGCATTTTTAAAAAATATGATATTCAGCATATTTAATATTATGTGCACATTCAAACACAGGCTCAGGATTTTTTAATGTGAAGTACTTATGTGTGAGAGAATGTATGAGCTTTTGTTTCTACAAAAAAATTCATATAACCATAATGGTGGTTACACATATCTGTGAATATATAAAAAACCATTGAATTGTACATTTTAAATGGGTGAATTGTATAGTATGTGAATTATATCTCGGTAAAGCTGTTACAAAAATATGGAATAGTAGGAAGCTTCTAGAAGTACATAGTGCATGTCAGCTAAATTGAAGGCTAAAAAAGACAAGATAAGAACTCTTCTAGGGTTAATAAAATTCATAACATGTTGCTATTTCACACATTAACGAATTCCTTGTCTTTTAGGTGTTTCAAATGCTTTAGAAACATTGTTCAGATAATTATGCAACTCATAAAACAGTGATTATTGTGAAATTTAAAGAAAACTGAAATTGAATCACTTGATTAT
>NW_017731402.1:5173343-5174368 GCF_001890085.2 Hipposideros armiger
TGTATACATTTTATAATATTACCGCCACTTTGAGTTATACCAACAAACACAACCGCTTATCGTAGGCAATGTGCGAAGTCCTAGGATAAGTTGAACACAAACCATCTGATATCAGTGTTTAAAGACATCAGCTTTTTATATTGTCAGAAAATTTCACTGGGCTTGCAAGTCCTAAGAGAAAACAGATTTTTGTTTGTTTGTTTTGATCTTTGCTTTTCATAATAATCCTTGTTTAAATATTTTATGGTTAGAGACAAGTATTAAGAGACTCTCAATTTTTTTTCTAGACATATCAGCGTTATCTAACATACGAGCATTATCTTCAACTAGGGTGATTACCACCAGCTGAGAGTTAGCCAGACTTCTCAGGTGGCTCCTGCATGTACCGACTCCTTCACCAGAGAGAGTTCCTTTTAGGGCTCTGCAAGGAGGCAGGGGGCTCTGAAACAATTAAAAAAATATTGCAGATCGGCCGGCCGAGTGGTGCAATGGTTAAGAACTGGCTTGGAATGCCAGAGGGCCCCGGTTCGGATCCCACATGTGAGGGCCAGTGACACTGCCCTCTACAGCTAAGATGCTGAACAACAGCTCAACCTGGAGCCGGCGACTGATCTGCCTCGCCAGAGAAGAGCGCAATGATGGTGCCAACTTGGGCCAGTGAGGCGGCGTCCTCTGCAACTGGACTGAGGAACAAAACGACAGCAACTTGTCTGTTCCCCTTCCCCCAATTCCCAGCACTGTTCCCATCCCCCCAATTCCCCAATTAAAAAAAAATATTTAAAAAAAATATTGCAGGCAATAGCTAATATCTTTTACTTTGTGGTCATGTTGATTAATTTAAAATATTAAGTAGGGAAGGACATTAAACAAAATGTCTGACTATTAAAGGAGAACATATATGTATATATTGCTTTCTGCACTGCCATTATATAAGAAGTTAAGTAGCAGATGGTATCTGTGACATTTTAAAGGCAAACTGTGAGTAGAAGCAGAAGCTTAGCGAAGAGAAGCATGTTAAGGAATCA
>NW_017731402.1:5176377-5177362 GCF_001890085.2 Hipposideros armiger
TGAGTTACACTTCGTGTGAATTATACTTCAATACACCTGAGTTTTAAAAAAATAATAAAGAAAAATGTTTGGAAGAGTGGGAGCTACCCCTCCTCCACTGCTGAATCTTCATGGAAGGGTCCGAGGAGGCTTCATGGCAGTCGGCTGGGCACATTGGTTCTTCCCACAGGGCAGTGAAACCCACAGCCTGAGGAACAAAGAGGAAAACAGTCCATGTTACAGGTTCCACTTCGTCTCAAAAGCCCTGATCAAGCCAGAGCAAATAGCGGTTTCCCACTTTTGTTTTTCTTTGTAACAACATGTCATCTTTTCTCCAGAGCCCCTCCTACTGGCTGCATATTCTAGTCTATGTGCAAACGGAGGCCACACCTGATGTGGTGATGTCTTTGATTATAGAAATAGTTTGGTATATGTAAAATCAAATGGACTAGAAATCGTTTTCTATTTATAAAAATTTCTAAGGAAACAGGAGACCATGGGTTTTTGTGTGGCATTTAATCAAAATTCTAATAAATGAAATAGTATTCAAAGGGTTGATGAGCAGGAGGATAAACCGCTGTGGAATGCCTAATTCCTTTCTAGCCACAGAATTTAATTTCTCACGTTAAAAAATTAGAATATTAATGTACTCCTTGCAGTGTTCTCTTATGAGACTTAACTGATATCATGGATGTCAATTATCTGAGACTCAGAGAAATTAAGCAATTTGCTGAAGTTTACCCTGCATAAATGACAAATGAGGAATCTGGTACTAATTATTTGTAGACCTTGTTAGTAGATACATGTAGGAAGAGGGTTAGCTAGCATGGCTCTTAGGAACTGATCTTTTTATAGGTTCATTTGAATATGTCATTTTACTGTGACTTCACACGTGAAATTTTGCTATAATCCCTTTACTACTTTCCTAATATAAAACACACACTGTGTGTGGGTGTGTGTGGGGGGGATACCTAGAAACTTTCCTTGCACTTCTTCAATTTGTCCA
>NW_017731402.1:5180963-5181866 GCF_001890085.2 Hipposideros armiger
TACTGTATTGCATTCTATGCTCTGGGAACTAACTAATGGTTTTGGCTTGTCCCTATTTTGTTGTTAACCCTCCAATTTTATGTAGCTTCTCTGGAGACGGCCTGTCTGTTGCCCACGTGAACCTGATTCTACAACTTCCCGCCATTTTCTACAGGGTAGAGAAGATAAAATGTCCCATCTTCAAGAAGCGCACCTAAAGGTGATGGCGAGGAAATGAGTGAACTTAAACGTATCATGTTTTTGTTCCCATAGCTCGTATGCTTCTTCTTGATTCTTGAAGGAAGTGTAATTGGGAAGAAAAAGTCGCTAACCTCGAGCAAGTCACTTTGTCTTCTAAGATTCCTATCTCTAATTTGTATAATGATGATCGTAATTTAAATTCTCTACGTTATACTGATCTATAGAACCTCTACTTAACTACAGTAGTTGTTCAAACAAAATTTCATTGTGAACTGGGATTTCCAGGCCTGTGGTTGGAGGCAGTTTGGTATCTGTGAAGCCCTTAGGTAACAGGTTGTGACTAGCTGAGTGTTAATGCATCATGTTCTCCAATATTTAGGACAAATAAATTTGGTTGTTCTTGGATGAATTTCACTCTGTGCATTCCAAATATAATAATTTTCCTGGTTTCACCCTTTAAAAAATGATCCTTCCTTTAAAAAAAAAATCACAACAATGTGGGAGCATTAAGCAGAAGCTAGTCTCTGGAGAAAGGCAGCCCTGATTTAACACTGGATTCCATCACTCAGTGACTGTGAACTATAGAAATCACTCAGTATTTCTAAGGATATTTCCTCATCTGTTAAACGAGAACAATGGAAAAACGTGAGGCTTAAATATTTTTACATATTAAGTGTATCACATAGTAGGTGTGAAATATTTGTTTGCCATCACTGTTACCAG
>NW_017731402.1:5183391-5185803 GCF_001890085.2 Hipposideros armiger
CCACTTTTTGGCTGGCGTCTCTGTCCCTTGGAGTTATGCTGCTGCAAATTTTGATGTCTTTATTAACATTTCCCCTAAGTGTCAGAGTGAGAGATTAAGGGGGATGTATAGAAGAGCAAATTGGCTTTCAGTCCAAAAATTGGCCCTCAGAAACGGTATTTAAACCTATCTAGAAACAATAAATCTTTTTAACCTCTTTAGAAAAAAAAAAAATTCCACAGTTTGCTTAGTCATTTATTTAGGGCAAGTTTGTAACATATAAGCAAAATTTAGGTTGTATAAACACACGCACACCTATTTCTGCTGTGTGATCAGCTTATAGAAATCATTAATTAGATAGAGGGGTGGATAAAATACCCACACCCCAGGATTTATCCAAGAATACAGGTACCGATACTGTTGTGCCGCAGACCTGTGGACTCTCTCAGTCGTCTACCTCTCTACCAGATACAAGAGGGTCCCCGATTCCATCATGCTACTGTAAAGTCAGTTCTCCGCTTCACTCAATGTGTGCTAATCAACCTGTGTAGACTCATATCTTCTGCCACCTGGGTCTCAAGGGAATTTGATAACTGTGTTAGCTTTAGCTTTTTTTGGTGAGAGAAAGCCACTTCACAGCCTCATGTCACGGGAAGCAGTGCATTAACACTTCTGGATGCTCAGTACTTGGCAGCATTTTTCTCTTGGGCTGTGAGGCAAGTATCCTGTAGCACTAGTGTGCTTATTATGGGTTTGCTGATGGCGCTGCAGTGCTAGACACAAAGTTTCATATAAGATATCAGGTCAGACATGTCCCTTTCCGCGCTTTAGCAATTCTTTTTTTTTTTTCAAGACCATTCATATAATGAGAACTTATTTCAAGCAGTGCTTTAGAAGAAGAAAAAAACACACACAAATGCATTGTAAATAGCATTTAATTTCTTGCAGAGGAATACTTGCTCAAAATGGTAATTATCTAAATACAGAATCCACTAAAAGAATCCAGCAATCATGAAACAGGTTTCAATCTTTTGACATAAAATACATGGACATGATCTAAATGACGTTACCAATAATGAACATTTTTATATTGGCATAGGAAATTTTGTTGTATCAATATTTCAAAGTTTCACAAAATATTACGAAAATCAAAGTAACAAATTATGAACAATTAAGCTTGAAAAACGTGAAAAGAATTTTTACATATCCACAACGATGGGGATTAAAATGAAGGTCATTGAGCATATGTTTCACACAACATCCTTCCTTCTCTGGGCTTCATACAACATCAGAATCAAAGTTCAAGAACATTTCTGGGCCAGCCGAGGGGCTNCTTGCCCCCAATATTGTGACTGCTCTTTTCTAAGGCCAAGGTCAAATTATACGTGCATCTCTTGAAAGACAGTAGTTATGTAGTTGCAGAGTAATTACTTTTCCAACTTCCATAGTAAATTTTCTTTTAAAACACTCTGCAGTGTGAAATTGAGTAGACATCGGGTGAAGCTCATCCCATTTATTTCTCCCCTCAAAAAATCATTAAGTTTGAGTCACACTGAAAGCTTTACTGACATTAAATAATGCATTCTATTGCTTTAAATTGCTTTTCTACCTACACATTATCCAGGTACAAAAACACCTCACAATCTTCCACATTTTCAGCTTCTGTGTTTTACACACATACACACACACACACACACACACACACACACACACACACCACTTCATTATTAATAGATAATAGCAATACAAAACAGAGAACAACTTAACTTACATTTTTGGCTTCTTAGGTTACAATAAGTAAATTTTATGATCAGGGATGTTATTGACAATTGGGTTATTTGAGTGTTATTTAATTTGAGACTAATTCCCACAAAAGTGTTTGCTATGTTCTAATTTATTTTGCTTTTTATAAAATTATCTTAATTAGTCAGAAAATGTTAGCATAATGGTGGACTCTTAATTAGCATAGTCCAAGAAGAGAACTTAATCCAAGCAGAGATAGAAGAGTATTGATTTTCTGTCTTCTGTGTCACAGGGTTAAGCATAATGTGGGTGCTGTTTATATTAATATAGATTCCTAGCAATAGCATTGAAATCTGTCACGATTATTGATTCCTGTTTTAAATAGCCAATGCCTATTGATTTGAGCAGAAAAATTGTTGGGATGGATTTAGCACTTGCTTGCTATGACTTTTAGTCAATACCTGAGCTATTGAACAGACATTCATAATATTGCACTTTATGCATACCCATCAAAGTAGGCAGCATGCAGAAAGATACAGTGGATGGGTATATCAGAAGTGGCTCGTGGACCACCTGTCCATGCTGGTTATTTTCTGATGGCTTTCCAGGGGGGCTGGAGGGAAATTGTGCATAGATGTGTGGGTGTCTTGCAAGGTATATATTGGAGAAGCTATGGTATCTGAAATAGTA
>NW_017731402.1:5190218-5195622 GCF_001890085.2 Hipposideros armiger
TACTCACCTGATCTGGCCTCCAATGACTTCTTTCGTTACCTGAAAATATTGAAAGGAAGACATTTTTATGACATTCAGGGCAGCAAGTGTAATACGACGACAGCTCTGATGGCCATTTCAGAAAAAGAGTCCCAAAATCGCTTTGAAGGGTGGACTAGGCACTGGCATCAGTGCATAGCTACCCAAGGGGAGTACTTCAAAGGTGAGCATAGTGATATTCAGCAATGGGATATGTGGCACTTTTTCTAGGATGAGTTCGTGAACCTAATTGTCAGACCTCGTATATCAATTTTAGAGGAGGAACGCTGATTCTCAGGGCGGGCATTCAGGTGAACAGCATTGTGGTAGCCCCTGTCCAGAATCAACCCTAGGAGGATAGTCCCACTTTCTCTTTTTAAGTAAAAAAAGATGTTTCCCAGGCAAATTTCTGAGTAAGGAACACCGAAAGGAAACTATATTTTCTGTTACCAAATGAATTTAGTGCTCTAAGCATGCCCTGATACCCAAAAATTTGAGACATGGACACAAATTTTCAGGCCATGAGTATTTTCCACTTATTCTTGACAGTAAACTCCAATTCACAGATTTCTGCTGTAAATGTGCTTAAGAGTTCTTCAGCTCTTCAGAAATTTTAGTCTAGGTGACATATTACTATATTCCATGAAAAACCTGAATTTCCTTGTAGCTGAAAATCAGAAGCCTAAAATGTAATTTTGTTTTATAGCATCTAGTAATATACTTCTTTCCTTGGAAAAAATTGTTATTTTCATATTTTGAAGGGATAACATCAAAACCTAAGTGCTAACTTCTCCCTTGGGACTCTCTTCGAAGACCTATAGCATAAAACAGATTGTTCAATGAATCTCAGCAGACTCACAAGACATTTTACTAGGTCAACAACAAAATATTTTTTTTTTATGCTGGAGGGACCATGCTTTTCAGAGGACTAATAAGGGTCCGAACTTATTTCACCACTAAAGGTATAAATATTAGTAATGAATGGCCTATTTATTGATACAGACCTTCGTTGACATTTGGGAAGGTGTGTCCAAATAGACAGTTCCAATTGACTTCAAAATACAAAATGGCCCCACAGTGAATTACTGAATTATAAACCTCACCTCCTCCACCAAGATGAATTTTATGTAAACATTCTGGGCATCTTCTGAGGAGACTTGACCTACAGGGAACCTGCCTGTCTAATTCTGATGCTCTGCAAAACTACATAATGCAAAGCCCTGTGCTTATTCTAAAAATAGTGAGTATAATTAGTCTTACAAATCAGTGTTTCCAATCATCAGGATGATAAAGTAACTTGTTAAATAGCATGCTTAATTTACATATCCAAGAGTCAACAAAGGGCTTCATCTACCATTTATTTGATTATATCCTTTTAGGAGAAAAAAAATGTAGGTCATTGGCCAGCTGCCACACTCCAAAATATAGGATGTAATTAGAACCATGCTGTTGTCATGTTTTCATAGAAAAATACAATCTGCTTTCAGAAAAAATACAACATTATCTTATCTGGAGCTCCTTTACTCATAATTATTATGGTATTTATGCCTATGGGTTAAATTCATAAAAATGGATTTCATATGTAATACCTTGTTATTAATTTAACAAATTTTTAGAACTAAAATAAATATTATATATACATATGTATATATGTAAATGCTTTACTTTTTTGTATAATAAAGGACAAAAATAATGTATAACAATAATTGTTATTTTTAACATAATTCATGCCAATGACATATACCTAACTAATGTTTTCAAGTGATATGAAACAATAGCAATTAAAAAAATTTACTGATACTGGAATTGTACCATTAGTAAAATATTTTGAGGGCAACAGTCAAAATCTAAATGTAAGAGAAAATATAATAAATTTTAAGAGAGGAATAAAATTATGTGCCTATTACCTCTGTATTTCTACATTCATCTTTGGATGTGGGTTACTTTCTTTTTTTCCATTTTAAAACAAAGTTCTATGGTATTCATTTATTCCTCTAATAAAAAATTTAATATTAATCTGTTTAGTTTTCAATGATCATATCATGCTCAGTTGACTCAAAGCTTCCCAAAACCAAAACAATGTTTCATGTTTTTAAAATTATAGCAATTTTCCAGTAATAAAGATATTTGTTGAGGAATTGGAGTACTTGAAATCAGTGACACTGGTGCACTATTTCCTTGTTGACAGACTTGCCTGGGAAGAAATTCATTATAAGAAATTAGCTTTAATAGCATGACCTTAGAATCAAGGTTGATAACTTTTTGACATCAGGATAAAGAGCAACATAATATGGGTGCTATTTGTAATGGAAACTGTGAATTTAATTACATTTAAAATCAATAAATGTTTGTTGAATAGATGCATTGAGCTGGCCTACTGTGTTTTAGATGTGATGCTAAGGGTTGAAAAACCAGTAATGAATAGGACCAAAATGTTCCCTCTCTTTGCAAAGCTTACATTTTATCGAGGAAAAGAGAAGACCAAACGTTCATAAATAATTTACTACAAGGGAAATAAGGTACTTTGAAAATAACTAGTAGGATAAACTGAGCTTGTCCAGAGGTCCTTTAATTTTTTTCTGAGTATATTAAATATAAGCTAAAACCTGGAGGATTAGAAGTTTAAGAAATAAACTTACTTTACTCTTGTTTCCCTTGGTTTAGTTTATTTCAAAAGTGTTTTACTTAAATGTTGCATTATTTACATACTACATCTTCTTTATCCATTCATCTGTCGATGGACTACTCAGCCATAGAAAAAGGTGAAAGCCTGCCATTTGTGTCAACATGGAAGGACCTTGAGGGTATTATACTAAGTGAAATAAGTCCGATGGAAAAAGACAAATCCTGTATGATTTCGCTCATATGTGGACTATAAACAAAAACAAAAACAAACTAAAAACTAAGGACAAAATCCACAGAGGCAAACAACAGATTGGGGGGTACCAGAGGGGCAGGAGAGCAGAGGGAGAGCAAAATGGGTAAAGGGGGTCAACTGTATGGTGATGGATGGAAACTTGACTTTTGGTGGTGAGCTTGATGTAGTTTTGATACAGATGTCAAATTATAATGCTGCACACCTGAAACTTGTGTGTCATAAGCCAATGTTACCTGTTTTTTGTTTGTTTGTTTTTAGCTGAGCCATCCTGCCACCTGTTGGCAGCTCAGCGGCAGCTCAGCTCGGGCCGGGAATCAAACCGGCGACCCTGTTGCTCAGAGCTCGCACTTTTGAGTGAGCTCATAACCAACTGAGCCACTTGGCTGGCCCCCAATGTTACCTATTTTTAAAAATTTGCATTATTTAATGTTTAGAGTAAATTACTACTTAGCATACTTTTGTAATCTAATATATGACACAAATATTGTTTTTATTTTACAGGCTCAGAGAACTTCAATGACTTTTCATAGATCACATAGGTAGGAATTGCAGTAAACAGGCTCAAGGAAATGAGGACCAATTACCCATTTTTACCTAAACAGTCAGTCAGCTACATGTATGGAATTGTTACTGTGTGAATGGTTCTGTAATAAGTTTTTGNTGTCTTTGGGGTCAATTCTGACGCTTGCCCATTGCATATTTTTGGTCTCAATATGTACCCCAAGGCAAGTCCTTTAAGCCTGACGTGCAATCATTCTGCAGGAAATTTATGTTGCACGTACTATTCAAGTCACGTTAGGCTTGCTGTTGTGAGTATCACAAAAACGCTTTAAGAGAGCGTCTCATGAAATCTATGTGGATCTTTGGGTCATTCCCCTTGATAACGTACAATAAATGAAAAAAATGATACAGGCAACTTCAGTGGATCTGTTTCCTTTTAATTGAGTTTCTGCCCTTCAATTAAAGAACGCCAGTTTATTTTCCCCTGTGTACAGCAAATGTGAATTTAGACTAAGCAAACAGGAAAAACACGTAAAGTGCTAAGTTTGAAGTGTGATGATGGCTTTACCTGACTGTCCCTCAGTCTGCTCTTTGGCAAAATAAGGTAATTGAATAATATGATCTTGGAATTCTTTCCACCTATGACATTCTATAAATATATATATAACAATTATAATGATGTTGACAATGTCTGTAGAGCAGATCCTAAGTAAAACAGTTCCTCTTGAATTTATTTAATATATTAGGCATCTGTGTGGGTTCACTTAAATATATAGATGGGTGTGTGTGTGTGTGTGTGTGTGTGTGTGTGTGTGTGTGCGCGCGCGCGCGCGCTCTGTCCATTATGGTAGCCATTAGCCATGTGAGGCAAATGAGCACTTAAAATGTGACCAGTGTGATTGAGGAACTAAAATTTAGTTTTATTTAATTTTAATAGCCACCTGTGGCTGGTTACTAAGATGTTGGGTAGGACAACTATAGACATTTTTGAGCTAAATAAATAAACTGGCCCCCTTTCTCATTACTAGCAATCTTTTGAAAAAAATTTTATTCCCCCATTTATTTTGTATTTATTTTTATTTTTGATTGAAATAAACTGACATATCACACTATATTAGTTTCAGGTATACAACATAATGATTTGATATTTGCATATATTGTGAAATGATCACCACCATATAAAATAAATAAGTCCCGGAGTATAATATACAACATGGTGACTATAGTTAATATTGCTGTATTGCATATTTGAAAGTTGCTAAGAGAGTAGATCTTAAAAGTTCTCATCATTAGCAATCTTTAAACACCAGATGATGAGTAATTAAAATGATTATTTTAGAGGCAATTCAAGCATTAAATAAATAATTATATGGGGTGACTGCATTCTGTTTTGTAGTTAAAATTCAGAAGATCTTTTGCTCAGATTATGAAATAGGCACAGACTTTAACTCAGACAAATGTGGTTTGAATTCCAGCTCCTCAGCTTAGTTAGCTGAGTGTCATACCTGACAGGTGAGTTGCTAACACCTGTAACCCTCAGTGTCTTCGGTGAAGCAAGGACAATACATTCCAACCTCATAAGATTGCTGTGAGGATTAAAGAAAAGAATAGGTATGAATTGTGTAATGTAGTGCCTGGCTCATGAAATTGATTTCCTACAAATGTTATTTCACCTCGCTAGATAGTTATATAACATGCAAGTGAGGCATATTTAATTTGTCTTTTGAAATGTACAAGTAACATATGTCTTTAGCTAGTATTGAAGGATGGGGGGAAAATAACAATGCTACAGATGCTGTTAAACTAGAGTTTTACTTCTCCAAATGTGACTTTTAATTTGATGGCCAAGTGTCCACCTGTATTCCAAGATTGGGGGAACAAAGATGGAGAATAATGATTTACCATTGTAGCTTAATATCAATAGTACAGTTTTGAATCTTGCAAATAATTCCACTGCCACCAGCAATGCCATTACCATCAACTCCACAATGTACTTGTCTTTGGCTT
>NW_017731402.1:5202307-5203845 GCF_001890085.2 Hipposideros armiger
GTGTCACTGGCCCTCATATGTGGGATCCGAACCGGGGCCCTCTGGCATCCCAAGCGAGTTCTTAACCATCGCGCCACTCGGCCGGCCCAGTTCTGTAATAAGTTTGATGAGAACTTGGAAATGAGTTACAAATATGGTTATTATGTACATTATTCTAATTATTATTATCCTTATAATTATGTTAATTCATTTTCTCAAGAATTAGATTGTGTCTTCTATGTGCTTTGAGCATACAAAAAATCTAAGCCCACAAGGAGCCCACCACTCAGAAAGTCAGATATATAATAATTATATACGTAGTTCAGGGATGAGGAAAAACTCTTGTGTATTTGTAATCTCATTTGATCCTGAAAAGAAAACAATGTAAATTAGAGGGCTGTTTTTATCACGTTAATTTTAAAAAGAAAAGTTTAAATGACTTCCCTATTGCCATGCATTTTATAAATTATAGAAATGGACTACGTGACATAGATTATAGGAACGCACAAAGCTAGATAAAAACCACTGGAATTAGGTTCAAAATCAGAATAAAATATAGAACTTTTACTTTAAAATTCTCCCTAGAGAATGGTCCCTAATGCAGCTTCTTCCAATTTGCTACTAGAAAAACAATTAAGAAACAAAGAAGAGATGATCATTAATCTAAGAGTGGCAATTAGCTATTACCAACATCTGGGGCTGGAGGAGAAATTCATTAATTATGAGATGTGTGGATCCCAATTAACAATCATAATCAGAAGTTATCATTCATCCATTATTAAATGTTTACTGTGAGCCAGACATTTTGTTCTTCCTTGAAAGAAGGGTAGTATTATGATTTAGCTTTTTATCCCTACTGTTCCGAATCTGGCGATCACGTGTTTAGGTAAATAAACGTTGAATAACTATTGTCTTATACCTGAAACTAATGTAATAGTGTATGTTAAGCTATATTTTAATAAAAATCTTTTAAAAAGAATATAATGTCTGTGCTGAGCAGAAAACTGGGCAGGTAGTCCTTCTTTCTGAGATGCTAATATGAACACCGTCATGTTTTACTTCCCAGAGACTGGCACAACCCCAAAACAGAAGGGCAAAGAGTATAAACGTGCCTCCATTGCATTGTGGGGGGTGGGGCTGGGGACAGGGAACGGGCACCAGTCAGTCCCAACATAGAAGCTGTCGTGGCGGAAAGAAACAGAGTGGAAATATGATAGAAGGAAGAGCCGGGCAGTCTTTCGTTAGTTTTGTACTTGGCTGTTTCACATCATCTCGAAACCCAGCAATGAAATAGGAGATAATATTTCTGCTCAGTAATGTTCACCCAATTATATGCTTATCTACTTCAGCCTTGTCCTAGATTATAAAACGAGGGCCACATAGTCTGGCACCACCATTTACAAAAAAAAATTAGGCTAGGTTCACGTCCCTCTTTCTGTTACAAAATTGGCGCAATGCCAGCCACACCCACGTGGATCTGAGCAGGGACGGGGGCGGGGGGGGGGGCGTTCACGCACTCTGAATGTACCACGTCTCCGCAGATTGCTTCTGACTCTGGA
>NW_017731402.1:5204165-5218230 GCF_001890085.2 Hipposideros armiger
AGAAGGAAGACGCGAATGGCATACAAACAAGTGATAACAAATTGGCTAAAATTGTAAAGCATGAAGGAAAAATGGGGGCCAGCATCATGTTAGAATAGCTGAAACCCCAAGGTGTTTTTTGGTTTTGATTTTTTTTTGTCATTTACAGTCAAAATAAATAAGTGAATAATTTCTAATACGAGACTTGAGAGACCCCCTTGGGTGGCACAGGTGTGGAGGGGTGATTTACTGCCGGTGGGACATAGACTCGGGGCCCTTCTCAATTTCCATGATCATCTTTACAATGAAGCAAAACCTTTAAAACCCTGGGATATCAGCAGCAATCACTCAATCCCCAGAGCCCAGCTCAAAATTAATTCTGAAAAAGGAATAGGAGCAAAGCCCCCTGTGCCTTTGGATTAGGGTAGAAAGCCCTCTTACTCAGGCTATAAGCAAAGATCAATTGTGTTTGGAGAAAAAGCTGCACCTGGGAGCGGGGACAGGGCACCACCACGTGTTCAGGATTCTGCATCCATTTCAAGCGGGGATCCGCTACCATTGGAGGGAGGAGCATGAGACCCTCTCCTGCCTGAGACAAATCCCAGATGCGTGTGGGAGCCTGCGAAGAAAGCCTCGTCCCCCGGGGCGGGTCCACGGGGCCTGCCTATGGCGGAGGCTGACCAAGGCGATGGCTGGCCCAATGTGGCGCCACAGCAAAGCTCGCTCCAAGCGGCAGCGCTCCCACTGGGAAGAAGCGAGGGCACGCGGTGAGACCCTGTGGCCCAGGTGAGCAGGGAGCGCTGAAGGCTGAGGTGGAGCAGGACAACTGAGAAAGCCCCTCTACACCACGCCCCGCTCGAAGCACAGGTAAGGGCTTGCAGCCTGTGGTGCCTGAACTATCACTGTCAACCAACAGCCCAGACCCAGATCCACTCCTGCTTCTGCTTTTCTGGCTGATTTGAGTATCTGCCATTTTCAATACTTTTGGTTTTCAGTAGTTTGACTAGATGCCAAGGTGGGTTTTGTTTTGTTTTGTGTTTAATTATGTTTTAGAGTTTGCTGAGATTCTTGGATCTGTGGATTAATATTTCCCCTCAATTTTAGAAAGTCTTCAACCATTTTATTTTCAAATATATACATATGTATTCTCTGTATAATTTAGTTTCTCCGTTTTTCTTCTGGAAATGCAATTACAAGAATGTTAGACTGAAAAGTACTACATGACAGATATCAGATGCTTTTTTTCCCTGTGCTTTTAAACTTTCTTTGAGTTTAGATTGACCTTCAAGTACACTGACTGTAAATAGTCTTCTGTTTAATCCACCAGATAAATTCTTCATATTTGATGTTATGTTTTTCATTTCTACCATTTCCATATGGTTCTTTTTTTAGCATTACCACACTTCTTCTCTAATTACCGTCTCTTCGTGTATGCTATCTACTTCTCCCAAAAGATCCTTTGGCACTTTTTATCATAATTGTTGAAAATCGCTGCCATAATTTCAACAATTGCGCCACGTCTGAGTTTCCTTCTATAGACGATTCCTTGTCTAGTCAGTATGTCACATTTTCTAAGTTTTTGGAAGTGTGTTTTGTGACTATATACCAGCATTTTCATACAAAAAAATGTAGATAATAAATCAAAGGATATTTACTTTTGTCAAGCTAGGGGGCTGAGTGAAGGGTTAATCTGATCCTCAGTCTACCTGGGTCTGGGCTTTGCTGAATACTGAGTTTAATTCAGTCCACCACCGACTTCAGCTATTTTGACGGTTGGATGGAGACCTTCCCTCATCAGGGCATGGGGCTAAGAACTGGTGGGATTAAGCAATCTTGCCTGTGCTTCAGAGCTGAGCCATCAGAGGTTTCTTCCTACTTTACAGGTTGGCTGCTAAGTGTCTGGGTCACTGGGGCGTGCTCTTCGCTCTCTATTCCTTCTTGATTTCTGTGCCTTCAAGAGCTATCTACAGCCCTGTTGTCCCTTCCTTCAGAAGTGAGCCTCCTCCACTCTGGGGTGGCTCAGAATGTCTTGGAATTTCTCTCAGATCCACTCCCCCGCCTTCAGGCCTTGGTTTCTGGAATACTGGAGTGTCTCGATGGGCTTTCTCACAGTTTTCTTACCCCATCTCCAGACCTTGGTGATTAAGAGCCCTGATTCCCGTGGTGACCCCTCGGTCTGCATGTTCAACTTTCAGGTTTTGGTAGTTGAAAATCTGGGGAGATTGGGAGGGTGTTTTCTGAAGATCCCTTCCTCATCCTTTTCATAGCCCAAAGCCTCGAGCTCCTTTGATAGATTTCTGTTGGATCTCCTGCCCTCCCACTATCCTCTCAAGGCGACTGCTTTGCACACATGCCCTAGGAAGAATCTTTCTCAATTCTCCTTCCGCGTCCCACCTTTTGACACACAACTCCCAAATATCTAGTAAAGACATACGGGAAAATGTTGGTGTTTGAGAGCAGGCTCGCTCTGTGCTGGGGATCCTTGTAATTCTAACATCACTTGCCAGTCCACGTGCTGATGTTAAAAGTTTGGCTGTTTTCACTTTACCATCATCTATGGCAGATTCCTTTTCCACCCACTTGTTAGCCAGGGATGAGCTCAGCCATAGGTCTTACATCTCCTATAAAGGACCTGCTACTCTTTGGAATTAAGTCTTTTCGGTTTCTTTGAGGCCTCAGCAAACTGTTGCTTCTGTTTCTTTGCTTGCTAGTTTACTCTGAATAGCTTCTTCTCACTAGATTTTTTATAATCTATAGATATTTACTAGAAAGTAACATTCGGTTAGTATTAAATGGTGACCCTTAAATTATTCTCCACCCTGTACCATCATATGCAATTACGACACATCACACTCCATATTTCAATACTGTTAAAAATATTTTTTTCTTCATAGTCTTCTCACTGCATGAAATCATGTTATTTGCATATTTGCCTACTTGATTATTGTCTACGTCTACCCTTCAGAGTATAATCTTCAAGAGGGCAGGATTGTTTCTGTTGACAGCTCTATTCTAGTGCTCAGAAGAGTGCCTGGCACAGGGTGGATGCCCAATAAGTAGGTTTTTAAATAAATCAATGAATGAGTTTTTGGGGGAGGAGTTTGTTTGCTTTGCATGACTATGCAAAAGACCCACTTCTTGAGATGTGCTTGGAATGAGAACTGCTATTTCCCTTATTAAGCTGTGAGGCTGAGCTATGAATGGTGTGCAGTAAAAATCCACCAACTCGAGAGGTCATCATCAACACAAATCAGGTTCTTAAACATATCAGTTCTGCTCCCCTTGCTTCACTCAGCCAACTGTAAACAAAAGCTGGAAATGACCAAGTTGGTACCGGTATTTAAATAAATGAAACTGCAAACATAATTAAGAGATAAAAATATTCATCACATCTAGAATCCAATAAATATGATTTCAGGAGTTACATGTAAAAAGAAGAGAAGAAAACAAAAACAAAAGCCTGAAAACTAATAGAAGAAAACGTAGGGAAATTAAACTTATCACAAGACAGTTCACACATGAAATAAATAAAAACTTATTTTTAAAAAGATTTGGTTATATACAAAATAAACCTCCTCAATGGGGATCATCATCGCCCAACTTAAAATAAGCCAGTTATTAGGAAAAAATAATTCAATATATAAGATAAAGAGTTACCTTCTTAACATAAAATACTTTATAATAACAGTAAAGAAAATCCAAAACTTCAAATAGAAAATGGGTAATGGACATGAATAATCACAATTAAAGTCAATAATAAACAATAACAAAATTGTTAGTCACTAGTCAGTTAACTAGTTAATAAAAAGGACATCAAAATATATTATTTTATACCTTTGAAGTTGGCATTAAAAATTTATGCCAGCCAGTGTCATCATGTTTGCAGAGAAAGATATATTCTATACTGTTAGTTGATCTGTAAATTGACTGGAAGTTCAAGATCAATGTGTCAGCAGATTGGTTTTTTTCCTGAGTCCTCTTTCCTTGGCTTGCTGACAGCTGCGTTTTCACGGTGTCCTCACACGGCCTAGCATTTTGTCGTGTTTGCACACTTCTCTTGTCTCTTCCTCTTCTTATAAGAACACCAGTCCTATGGGATTTCGGTCCCACCCAATGACCTCTTTTAAAATGAATTACCTCCTCAAAAGCCCTGTCTCCAAATACAGTCATGCTGCTGGTTACAACTTCAATGTATGAATTTTGGGAGGGACACGATTCAATTTATAAAAAGCACCTTTTGTTTTATTGGTCATTTGAATCTTTCCTTAGAAGTGCCACTTCAAGTGTTTTGCCATTTTCCTATTTGGTTTTCTGCTCTTCTCTTATTGATTGGTAGTTCTTTAAACTCTCTGTATATTTGTACTTTGTTACACATATGTATTGTAAATATCTTTTACTTCTCTATGGCTGGCCTTTCGCTCTTGAATGCTGTCTTTTGATAAACAGACATTTTTTATTTTAATGTAGTCAGATTTATCAATGTTTTCCTGTACATTCATTTTCTATTTAAGAAATATTTGCCTATTAAGTGAAACACAATTTTCTTCTGTTCTAAAACCTTCATTGTTTTATCTTCCTCATTTATACCTGCAGTTCACTTAGAATTGATTTATGTATATAATATGAGGGCGGTATCAAGAATAACATTTTCTATGTGTATATTCATTTGATACATTTTTGAAAATGCTGGTATGTCCCTAATTTCTTTGCAGTGTCAAACATGTCAAAAATCAGATAACTATATCTGTTTGGGTCTGTTTCTGGACTCTAATTCTCTTGGTTTCAAGGTCTCTTATTTATCTTTGTTTTATTAACTAATTTAAAATGTATGCATTGAATGACATACTTAAATGTTAATACTTTACAAATTTTCATTGCTTTAAATTGTTTTATGTTTCATTTTTTTCTATAGTAATCACACGTAATGGAAATCAATACTAAAAACATTATAGAATGTAAATTATGTCTTCCTTAGCATAAAAATACTTATGCTTTAATACAAATATTCTCCTAAAGGATACCATTATTTAGTCCTGAAATTTGGATTCAGAATGGAGTTGAATATTTACTCAGAGTTTGGTTATTGAAATATGCCCTTTCCACACACACCTATACATGCATATATGACATGGTGTATGATACACATGCTTATAGTTATGATGATTGCATGTAAGGAGGTCCCCAAGACCACCCTCAAATTCAATATTTCACTAGAAGGACTCAGAGAACGCAGAAGGTATTATAATCATGGTTACAGTTTATTACAGCAAAAGGATACACAGTAAGGTCAGTTGGGGAACGGCCCATAAGAGCAGAGTCCAGCAGAGACTGGGTGTGGGCATTTCTGCGTCCTCTCTCCATGGAGTCATGTGGGCAGTGCTTATTTCTCCTAGTGATAATGCGTATCAATATGCCACATCAGCTGGAGTACTGCCAACCAGGGACACTCACCTGATCCTTGCTGTTCAGAAATTTTTTTGGAGGCTGGTCATAAAGACATGGCTGACTGCCCATGGGATTCACCAGCCCTTCCAGAAGTCAATGTAAAACCATATGGCCCGCCATAAATCACACCTCTAGCATAGATGATGTGGTATGGTCCACAGCCCCCAGGTAAACAAAGATACTCTTTTCAGGAAAGACATTTCAAGGGTTTAGTGGAAACGTTCCAGGATCTGGGGCAAAGAGCCAAAACCTTGCTTTGGGCAAGGTTAGTCTCTTAATGCACACTTCTACATAGATATTTATTTAATTAGGTTATAGTGATACCAATTGTGCATCACATAGATATATTTATTTCTCCTTCTTTTTGTGTATGCTGATTCAGTGATCTATAATAAACCCCAGAAAGAAAATTACAGAAATATGGCAAATTGAAAGAATAACTTCCTGATTTTTGAAATAAATTACTATTTATTAATAACTTCCTCATTCTTTTTATTTTTCTGCATTAGTTTCAAGCTTTCAATTAATCAAATGCAATTTTAACAAAATGTAATTTTATTAGTGGAAATCTTGAAGCCACTGCACCAAAATACATTGGTAATCAACATTTAAGGGAAATTTTGCAGTATAAATAACAAATGATGCTTTGAATTCATTTAGACATAGGTTACTTATATGAAGCATCAAGCAAAGATACCCAGTATCTTTCTTACTTTTCCCATTTGCATTAGAACTATTATTTATGGCAATTAGAAGATAAAGCACTTTAAATATATACACATCATAAAAGATAATGAAATCTTTTATGTTGATGTCATTACCACTCATATTCCCTAATTTACTTATACACAAAATTATTAGTGTTAAAAAACAAAATTCAATGGAGTAAATTTGAAGATCTACATGGCTTTAAGTGATGCATGAATCAGGTAGCAACCCATCTAGCAAGAAGAGTGCTCTAAAGGGGGTGTACAGAATGGAAGGTTTTTATAGGAAGAAGGGTGTGATGAGGAGTTATTAGCAAAATAAAAGAAAGGACTATTTTTAGACAGGACATCTGTTTTTGGGGGAAAGGGTAGGCAAGGGTTTTATCAAAGATTGCCTCTTCTTCCTATGGGGAACAGAGGGGGTCCACATGACAGATCTCTTCACTGGTGTTGACCAGAAAATTCCAGTCTTCTTAAGATTTCTGAGGAAAGCTTAAACTGCAGTTAGGTCAGGTACTAAGTCTAGCTTTGGAATCATGGGCTTTCACACAAGGATGCCATTTTGGGCCTTTGTTTTGTCTTTGACAGTTGTTATTTTGGAATTTGATCTAATTTATCAATCATAAAGCACATTTTCTCAACTGTGAGTATTTTCCTATTATTGACATTTTATTTTGTACATTTAAATCTGTGAAAAGAAACCTGAAATGGGAAATAACCAGATGACCAGATGAAAAACTGTATCAAAGATTAGGGGATATTGTTAGGATATTTAACAAAACCACTTCTAGGTTGTTTTTTTCTCCCCCCCCTAAATGTACTAGCCTACTCTCTGTGTGTAAATGTATAATGTCTCATATGGCTATAGTATCATTCAAAATTCATGAGCAAATTTCAGGGTATAGTTGCACTAAATAAGAACTGTCAAGTCATTGTTTGCCTTCCAATTTCTTCCATTAATGGAAAGAAATGGTTAACAGATATTACTTTCTATATTGGATGATAAACCTAAGCTAAAAAACAACCACTTGTGAACAGGTGTAAACGTGAGGGAACCAAGAGGAAAATCAATAAGAGACAAGAAGTACATTGTAGTTAGAGACATCATGATTAGTTAAAAAATCCTTCTAATGAATCCAGAATGGAAAATAGAAGGATAATCCCTGGAATGCTTTTCTGAAGTAGAGGCTGAAACCAATTTGCATGTTAATTCTATCTAGGTTCTGAGCTGATTCAATCTACTTCAATTATTTAATTTGTAAATTTCCTACACCTGGCCCATCCTTCCAAGAACAGCCTTTACCCTCTTGAGTAGCAGCAGGACTTAGAATTAACAGGTACTTAAGTGTATTATCACCAAAGCATGAACTTCCTTTGGCTGAATGATCTGGAAAAATAGTAATTTGAAAAACAAATTCCATTATCTACATAATACAAAATGTAAAAAAATTATTTTATTTTTATACAAGAAAATGGATATATCATCAATGAAAGTCTTGTATATGGGGGTAAGAGGATTGTCTTCTTAGCACTTAAAAGTACAAAATTTGCTACTCGTCATTAGACAAATTCCAGTTGTGTTTGGAAGAAGTGTCAAGACAGCTTCTTTATCAAAACATGGATATCTTCACTGCTGCATGACTAAAAGGAACCATACTCTAGTGTTTATGAGAGTTTTTTCTATTTCAGAATTCTCATTATAGTGGTACTTGTTGCTATAAGTTTTTATTTGTATTAATTATGTTTATATGTGCCGAAGGTAATGTTCTTGGTGACATAAAAAGGAATCAATTGATGGGTCTGAGCCTACTGGTAGGGAGTAGTCTGAGATCAGTAATTCTAACATTAACAAATGTGGAACGGATCACCTGAACATGAGCAAACATAACACACCAGTAAAACCTCATTAATTTGGTCAGACCCTTCAGAATTTATCATTATTTTAATGAAATGCATTAATGTGTACTTCTGATGAATAAATTCTTTATTCACAGAGCTAAGTGTATAAACTAAATACTTGAGGGAATATTATGTTTACAAGCCCTTTAGGCACATTAATTTACATAAGTGATACACTTAAGAATAGTTCATCCACAAGAATTTATTTTTTAATGAGAACTTGTAATTCTTTTTTTTTTTTGGTCCCTAAAAATGCTCAGATTTTTCCAATATTAAAGTAACTATCCCTATTCTTATGATATACTCTTGGATGTATCTTATTTCTTTTTTTATGTTTTAAATGGGAAACTTTTTGAACTTGGTAGCTCTGCTATTCATTCTCCTATTAGACAACCATTATAACCCCATACAAGATGCACAGCATTTCACCTGGGACATTATCAAAAGGAGAAGAATTGACAAAGCCAAGAGTGAGACAGAAAGATCAGTGTAAGAGCCAATTACAAATGGGGATTAGGCTCTTATGGGACCTCCTAAGAAGTAAGCAAGATCCTTCAGTGAATCATTTATCCAAAATACAGGAGGCAGGAGTGTTATCCAACACCTTATACCTTATTTTTCACAGCACTTACCATCTACATAAACAAGTAAGGAGACGATATAGTATTGCATAGCAAATGCAGTTAAATGTGTATGAACATGTCACAAGTATCTTATCTGGCTTGAATGTGGGCATGGAGAACAGGAGGGAGAAGGATTTAGGGACCCTTTCCATGAGGTGCTAATATCTAAAGTGAGACCCAGAGGGTGCATGAAAATTAGCCAGGTGCCTGCTTGAGGTTCATGAATATGGTATGGGGGTGAAGGACAGTAGGGGCTCCAGGTAGTCAAGAATGTCTCGAGCACGATCCAGCAGTTGTGGCTGTAGTAAGACATGGGCTGCTGAGAAGTACTGTGGTCACATCCTTTAAAGCCTTGTGAACAATACTGAAAAATATGTCTTCTTTTCCTGAAGATCATGGGGTACCACTAAAGGGTTCATAAGGAGTATTGATGGTCAGAACTTGTTTAAAATTCTGGTTGTGGTTTAGAGAATGGATTAGATGGACCTGACTGGAGGTAGAGAGGCCATTTAGAAAACTAGATATCTAAGAGCAAGAGGACAATGACTTTTCCTAAGGGGGTGACCAAAGGGATAGAGAAGAGTGAAGGAATTCTGGAGAAATTAAAGTAGAATTAAAGTGAACATAATAACTGCTTATATGGGGGATGAGAGATTGGGAGAAGTTAAAAATGATTCAAAGTTACTGAGTTGGTGATATTTTGTATGACAGACAAGTGTTTTATGCTTGCCTATACCTTAACCACAGGGTTCTTATCTCTGAGAAGCTAGAGAAATGCATGTACTTCTGTCAAGGCAAGCTGAAATTAGAACTGTTTTCACTTTTCCTTAGCATAACTAAGAAATAGAGGAGTCAAACAATTAATCATAGTTTAATACACCATATAATTTAGTGTAGCAGGTCACAGAGAAGGTAGGTCACAAGTGGTTAATGATGCTTTAGGGAATAGCTCATGTTGCTGAACTTGTGATGCCCCAGACAGCTTGTCCATCAGAAAGGTTTGGCTTCCAAAAGCGGATGAACCATGGGGCGGCTGACAGGCAGATGATGCCTCACGGGAAACTCCACCTTTCTCAACAACTTCCTGCTACCTACTTGGTTATGTCAGACAGTTAGTGCCCTAAATCAGGTTATTCTGATTTTGCAATTTGGAGGTCCAGACAAATTATCATTTAATTTTGGGCAGTCCACATGTCTAATCCTCTCACTGGCTTATCCACAAAAACAGGCTGGTCACATAATTGTGAGACCGGACAATACAACTCTCCAGAAAGTCTTGGATGTGAATTTAAATATTAATATGATACCCAAGTTAAGTACAGATGAAGAGGATGTAACAGCAAGTTCAAGAGAGTCTGTCCTAGGAAGACTGCTCAACCTGATTTTGTTTATACCGGTGACTCAGTGGAGAGTAGCAACAGGAGTTGACAGTGAATGCAGGAGCAATACCAAATTTGGAGACTGGGAATGAAGAGGGTGAACATGGAATTCAGTTTCAGTCATATTGATTTTTAGTCCTTGCTGGGAAGCCAAGTAATCTTTTGCGGATGGATGGATGGATAGATGGATAGATGGATATATATATAGATAGATAGATAGGAGAGCCATCATCATTTAGAAGGTAATTAAGTCATGGTAGTGACCTCATCCACCAATGAACATAGCATATGTGGAGTGAAAATGGCGGTAACTGGGCGTGCTGGGTAAGCTGGTCATGATCAAGTCTGAGAGTCATTAAAATGTCTTGTACATTTTAACTAGTTTCAGATTCTGTAAAATCAAACCAACTATATAAATGATAAGATAATGTATGTTAAAGATATCAGATTATGTAATTTTAAAAAGCATGTTCAAATTCAGACTAAGTCCAGACAAGTTTGGAAAAGAAATTCATTTGGTAAATTTGTAGTAATCATTTTTATTTTTTTCAAATTATTTTATTGTATACTATCAGATATTGAAATATAAACTAACTGGTAATAAATATTCTTTGGGACAGCAAAACAAATAGAACCTTATTGCAAAGGCCATATAACTAAGGGCATTCACTTTCATCTTAATAGTGTAGTAATATACATAATATATCTATTATTGGGGTAAAATAGTCTCCAACCCTTAATTTATTTAGGAAATTCTGTTGGTTTTTTAATAAAAAGTTTAACTCATGTCAAATGATTTAAACATCTGAAAAAGAGGAATTTTATTTTACACACCTTTAACCTGCAGTTTAACAAGCAATATTTACATAAAAAATGTTATTTCAAGAGGAATCCATGATTTAAGTTTGTGAATTTGTATATCTTATGGGAGGATAAGATAAAAACAATCTGTGGCAATACCTGCTTCAGAGAGAATGACATATTTTGATCTGATGAACAAGATTTCAAATGCAATACAAACATCTATGAATTTTTCTCAAAAAGATGTATTTAAAATATTCATTTTTTTGTGTGAAATCAAACAAGATTTAAGAAAATCAGAACCGTAAATGTACAGAGGAAGTTGCAGTTGTACCTAGGAGAAGTTATTAATTACCATTAGACACAGTTTTTTGACAAACATGCAAAGTAAAATATTTAAAACTTTGATTGGAATTTTGTTCATATGATCAACGTATATTCAAAACATAATTCTAAAGTCATCCATACAGTTTTCAGAATAATGCGTGTATATTTTGTAATTATAAAATGTAGGTCATAAAATGAATGTATATGAATGTCCATTAGGATGCAATTGAAGGCCAATTTTCCTATTTTGGGGGGTGGGATTTTGTGAGGCAGTGAGCGTTTGATAGGAAGATGGATGTAAACGAGGGCAGCACAAGGGAAAAGGAGCCCACAAAGAAAATCTGGAATCAAGAGGTCTACTTGGAACCCATATCTGCCTCTCTGCTTTCAATCATGATACCATGGGTGACAGATAAACCAGCACAATTTGCCACAGAGCAGCACGTGTGCTTTACCGAGGATGGCCAGAACCCAAAAGAAGAAATCAGGCAGGAGTGGGAGGGACCTTGGGCTGCCTGCTGCCCACGCCCACAGGGTGACCGAGCCCCCCAGCAGTGGTGTGAACAAACTGCAGCAGCCCCTGCCTCCCACCAACCACACAAGTGGGTCTTTCACCTCTGCCTTCCAGTTATCACAGATTCCACTGTGGCCAACCTTAACCTCAAATCATACAGAAGAGGGAATGCTATGAAAAAGAGGTTCAACATAGCTAATCTGACACAGTACAGATCCACCATAAAGTCTGCCTCTGGCGATTTCCGCCATCTTCCTTACAGACATTTACATTTGATGTTCTTCTATTTTGTCCTTTCCGTTGTCTCAAAAACATTCAAATTTTGTATGTCTGAAGAAAATGTCAGAAAAATAAGCATTTTGAGAAAACAAGGTTTATGTACAGTAATTTGTATATTTTCTATAATAATTTGCACACCCAAGAGTACTAGAAATAGTAATATGACTTCATTTAAACTGAGACCCAGAAAAGGAGGTGTTTTATATAAGGAAACAATCCAGATATATCGAGGTTACTCCATTAAACATATAAAAATTAATCTTTGTTTAATGAGGGTGTCATTACTTTAGTAGTCGATTCTGTACTATTACTCATTGATGCCCCTAAGAGATCATATACTCATTTTCCCTTACTGATCAATAATGATAAAGTATGTCAAAGTAGGTAAAATTATTCAATTAAAAATTACTTATACACAGCTGCTTAGAAACTGAAAAGAAGAATAGCAAATAAGTGGCCCAGAAGTAGTTTTAACATATTAAGAAATGGCATATTTGCTGATCTCTGCTTTTCTACAGTACATGAAAAACTAAAAACAAGAGCTATGCTCGCTTAATTAAATTTATAATTTTAATGTTCATTCACATCTTGCTGAAGTGCTGGTTCACCTTTTGGGTGTGGGGCAGCAGCCACACATGCATACATATACATACATATCCACACATACACACGTAATTGAACAAGTTGAAAGAGACATGACAACTAACTGCAGTGCATGATACTGGATCAGACATTTTGCAAAAAAAGACAAAACTGGACAATGAGCAAAACTTAAATGAGTTATTGGATGAAGGAAATATGGCTTTTCTGAAAAATTATAATACTTTCAAAATAAAACATTTAAAAAATTTTAAAGAAGTTTTATACAGAATAAAATAATCATAATACTTTGAATACTGTAACTTGGGATAGGCCAATATACCCAACTTAGTGTGTTTTAAGATACAGTTTTCTATTTTACTATGTAATTACATGTTCTAATTATACAACTAATTCCTGTAAGCATACTTATATAATTAAATGATATAATTACAGAGAGTAATTGCATAATTATTGTAATGACATAATTATAGTAACTACTCAATTGCAAAACATTGAATGCACAAGTAAAACAACCAAATTAATTGCTTTCAATAAAATGTCTCTAAAAAATCCATTTTGAATTTTAAATAAAAATTTCATTTATAGTTTAAATAGAGCATATTTTAAAACTATAATATAGGAGTATACATATAAATTTTAAAATGCACTTGGTTTTTCATTTTTATTCACCATTTAAAAAATACAGACCTATTCAAGAAAAGTATTTTACATTATTTTTATTAAGTGTTTAAATGAACTGATTTCCTGAAATTTACTAAACTGTCCAGTCTAATATTTTCTAACATTTATTTCTAAGTATTTGAATGGAAGCATGGAAATCGTTTTCGAGACTAAACAATTTTTTTGTTGTTGGTTCTTAAAAAAGAGTTTGAGATTCATAAATAGTTTTTACTAGTCTCGGAGCAAATAGGAAATCCATAGTTTGTATGCAAAAGTGGATCCTAACACTCACATTAGGTAATTTGTTATATAAATCACCAAGATGAATGTTCTCAAGAAGATGCCTGGACATGACACACTCGGACTCATTATTGATTTGGATTAACATCTGAGTGTATGTGTAACTGACCAATAATTTGGCTCTTATTTTACTTCTATTAATATATTATCTTGTTTAGTTTGTCAGTGCCTTCCTTTGCATAGCACTTCCTGAAAGGTATTTTGCACAGTTAGCTTTAGACTAGTTAACTAAGTACTAAATATATTCATAAGAATCCCAGCTTCCTTTCTTTTTTTTTATTTTGTCTTGCAAGTTTGTGCCTTTCTCCAAAACTTAAGATACTTTTTCTCTAGTATTTGTTTGTTTGTTTTACTTTTAGAAAAATATTTTTTTTTGTTTGTCATGTCACTTTGATGTGGATTTAGGGCATCCTTTGTGGGAATAAGTCCTCTTTCTACCTTGCTTCTGTCTGATCCTGCTACTCTATTTTAAGGGGTCAACGTGGCTGATGTTTGCTAAGGTCTGCCAATCCATCTTCGTCTGTGCTGTAATTCACAGACATTCTCCCA
>NW_017731402.1:5219100-5220251 GCF_001890085.2 Hipposideros armiger
CTTGACAATAAATTTTAAAACAAAATAAGCAATCATGTCAATGAGGCTTTTAATAACTACTCATGATACAACACAACGTTTTAAATTATCATGAAGTAAGCACTTCATTTACATTTAACTAGGCATGGATTGTATACTAATTAAGCCATCACAGTGAGGGATACATCATGTGGTAAAAATACACAGACAGTTCTTAATTGAGATTCTTACACAGACTTTAAAAGGGGGAATAAAGATTGCATTTCAATTTTACATTGTTTTGTCAAGATGTGTGGTATAGTAGTTTAAAAAGACAAGACTTTACATCAGGGCTTGACAAACTGCCACCAAATCCAGTCTATTACCTGTTTATGCAAATACAGTTTTATTGGAATGCAGCCACACTTGTCCCATCCTCACTCGTTGTCTGTGGCTGCTTTTATACTATGAGAGCTGAGTTGAGTAGTTGCAACAGAGACTGAATAACCTGTAAAACCTGAAGTAATGACTAGCTGGTCCTTTGTAGAAAAAGCATGCCGACTCCTGCTTTACGTGGATTCAGACCCCATTCTGTGATATCTTGTCTGTTCTTGGATAGTTTATTCATAACTTCCATTGTTCTCATTTTTCTAATGAACAAAATGGGAATGAAATCACCCAGTGTTTATAAAGTTCTTGCTCTATATGAGGCGTTCAAACTATTCCTCAGCTAGTATTTTGCCTATATATTCACTATGGCTTTCTTTTCATTTTCCTACTTATTTGGCACGACTCAGATTTCTCCCATTAAAATTATTAAATATCATGTAACTATGCCACTTAGGTCATGACTACATTTTAAAAAATTATTTATAACAGGTGCTGAGTTAGAGCCTGAGGATGCAGCTATGAACAACCACAAAAAACATGGCCACTGCTTTAATGGAACTTACAGTTTAATAGAAAACAAAGACAATTTAAGTCAGAACTACATCGTAGCCTGTTAACTGCAATGACTGAGACCAGACAGATGCAGTAGTAGTACTGAATGATGTGGCACTGTGGTAGTGTGCTAGGGCTGCCGTAACAAAGTACCACAGACCTGGTGGCTTAAACAATAAAAGTTCATTATGTTACAGTTCTGGAGATTGGAAGTCTGAAATCAAGGTGTCGACAGGGTTGGTTCTTTCTGA
>NW_017731870.1:0-16723 GCF_001890085.2 Hipposideros armiger
TGAACCAGGTGCCCTGTTGCTCAGAGCTTGCACTCTTAAGCTAATTCTTAACCAACTGAGCCACTCAGCTGGCCCCTCTAATGTAGTCTTTATTTCAGCAACATTATTATTCATTTCTGACTGGTTCTTTTTTATGTTTCCTATTTCTTTGTTAAAGTTCTCACAGGGGTCATTGAGCATCCTTATAACCAGTGGTTTGAATGTTGAGCCTGGTAGATTGCTTGTCTCCACTTTGCTTAATTATTTTTCTGGAGCTGTGTTCTGTTCTTTTGTTTGGGACATATCTCTTTGTCTCCCCATTTTGCCTGCCACCCAGTGTTTGTTTCTATGTATTAGGTAGGGCCACTATGTCTCCTGGTCTTAGAAGAGTGGCCTTATGTAGTAGGTGTCATGTGGGGCCCAGTGGCACAGTCTCCCTGGTCACCTGAGCCAGGTGCTGCAGGTGTGTCCCTTGTGTGGTTTGTGTGTGTTCTTCTGTTGTAGATGAGACTTGGTTACTGTTTGCACATCAATAGAAGGGACTGACCCTTGGGCTGAGTGGTTGTGAGGACTTGCTCTGACTACAGCTGTTGTGCAAGGGCTGATGCTACACTGCAGAATTTGCTTTAACAGGACTCTGGTGCTTGCCCAGTCTGCCCTTTGAATATGTCATCATTGGAAGTGGCCTGGTGATGCTCAGCTTGGTTAGAAACCGGCCACTGAGTGTGCCAATTCTAGTCCTGGGAGGGGTCCTGTGACAGGCCAAGTTTAGCTGTAGCCTGTACCCTGCCTGGGGCCACCTGGAATGAGCCACAAAGCAATCTGCAGACTGGGCTTGGAGGTACCTGGGAGAGGCCAAGCCTTGAACTAGGACCCTTTATAAGGAATGCTTGAAACTCCAACAACTCTCTGTCTCTCACTAGGCTACAATCTCTACTGGTTTTTAAAGTCAGAACTTGTGTGGGCTTCTCTTTCTAGCCCTTGAATCCTGGGCTGGGGAGCCAGCTGAGGGGTTGGAACCCCTTACCCCTCAAGGTGGGCCTTTGCAGCCAAGATATCCCTCCTAATTTTTAACCGCCGCACGTGGGTATGGAGACCAGCATGTTCTGTATCTGTGCCCCTCCTACCAATCTCAATGTTTGCTCTTAGTTACAGGACTTCTATTCAGCTAGACTTCAGGAAAATTCTCAACGATGATTGTTCCGTAGTTTAGTTGTAATTTTGATGTGGTCATGAGAGAAGGCAAGCACAGCATTTACCTACTCCACCATCTTGACTAGAAATCCAGAAGATTATCATTTTCTGATACACTCCCCAAATTCTAGGTCTGCTCACTCTTTGGAAGACGTAGTCCTTTTTTTACTATTATAGATACAGGACAGAGAACCCTCTGTGTGCCTCTTCAGTGACAGATATCTTGCTGGACACACGGATATGGGCATTACTGCCCTCAAAGTGCTTTATAGTCTAGCAGGTAGTCAGTCAGATGTTAAATAATTAGGTTGATTAATTAGTTATAAGCATACAGAGTGTAGTTAAAGAAGAATGCTTAAGGTTAATGAGGAGTAATATGGAGACAGAATAGTATAACAATAAAGAACCACTTACCTAGTAAATTGTGGCTTTTAGCAAGTTAAGTAACATCCCTGAACTTTCAGTTTCCATATTTCCAAAATGTAAATAATTATAGTAACTATCTCATGGGGAAGCTGAGCAGATTAAATAAAATAATGTTTATAAAATACTTTGCTGAGAGCCTAATATAATTAAAGATTGCTGCCATCAATATTATTACAAATAATCATCATATTACAGATTCAATGAAGACATATCACGATAAGATATGAATACCGTTGCAGCCCCATTATCCCTGAGCATGTGGTAGGCTATCACTTGTCAATGGAATATCTAAGGAGATGAGATTACCTATATCACCATACAATGACTGAGACAGAGTTTTTACTGTGAACGGTTATACTTGGTAGAGAACAGGGAGAATCACATACTGGCAAACTTGAAACTTTTAGGAAACTAGCACCTATCAAAGTGTCTGGCAGAGCATAGGTGTACTATAATTTATTTTTAACAAACAATATCTGTGATACTGTTTCCCCCAAAATAACTTCCGTGAGTTTAAGACCAAATCAGGTGATATCTTTAAGATACATAAACAATTAAATACTTTTTTTTAAAAAGAGGAAATGTGTAAATAAGAAAAGAAAAATTACAATCTTCTCTTTTATAAGCTCTTGAGTATTTCCTGCTGTCCTGAAAGCACCACCATTTATTGTATGAGTGGTTCTCCCTTCTCTGACTTTGTCCAGGCTTTTCTCCTCAAGAGCAACCTAAGAATTGTGAAAAATATGTTATAATGCTATGGAAGATACTGCACTGGTACATGTAGTTTGGAGTCCCCCATCTAGGCACTCATGTCAATAAATGTACATTTTTAATTGGTTTCTTTTTTGTTTGTTTGTTTTTAAGATTTTGTTGGGTAATTGGGGAAGGGGCACAGCCAAGTTGTTGTCCTTCAGTCTTAGTTGTGGAGGGCGCTGCTAGCTCAGCTCCAAATCCAGTCACCATCCGGCTGCTCTTTGGCAGCTCGGGGCCGCTCAATTCAAGGTGCCATGTTCAATCATAGTTGCAGGTGGGCGTAGCCCACTATCCCATGTGGGAGTTGAACCGGAAACCTTGTTGCTAAGAGTGCACGCTGTAACCACTGAGCCATCCGGCCACCGGTTGGCAGCTCAGCAGCAGCTCAGCTCGGGTGCAGCTCACTGGCCCATGTGCTCAGAGCTTGTGCTCTTAACCTACTGAGCCACTCGGCTGGCCCTTAATTTGTTTCTTAAAAAAAAAAAAAAAAAGTGGAAAGGGAAAGGAAAGTGAAAAAAATGGAAGACAATAATAATTTTTTAAAAAACCCTGGAAAATGAAAGTTCCTATCCACTATTTAAAAGGCACTCATCACCCAAACTCCTCAGAACTTGCCAAGACTATCCCTTCAGGAGGTCCTGCAGAATCACCCAGCTTCTCGATGGCCCTCTCTATCTCTGTGCTGCTGGCCCTGGGGATGCTGTGCTCCAGCCCTGCCTGCTCTCTGGGCTGACCTGCCTCTGAGCTCTGGCAACCTGGAAACTTTCACAGTTTTGAGTCAAATGGAGAGACTCTCCATTCTGTCCTGTCTGACAGACAGGGCTGACTTTGGATTTCCTCAGATACTTTTGAACGGGAGCCAGTTTGAGAAGACGGAAGCTAGAGCTGTCAGGCATGAGGTGCTCCCAGCAGGTCCTCAACCTCTTTAGCACAAGTGGCTCTCTTACGGCTTGGGATAAGACCCTCCTGGATAAATTCCTCATTGGACTTGATCAGCAGCTGAATGACCTGGAGATGTGTTTAGGGAAGAAAAAGGAAGTGGAACAGTCACCTCTGGCAAGTGAGAACTCCAGACTGGCTGTGAAGAGGTACTTCCGAGGAATCAGTCTGTATCTGAAAGAGAGAGAAAACAGCTATTGTACTTGGGAGGTTGTCAGGGTGGAAATCAGTAGGTGCTTGTTCTTTGTTAACAAGCTCACAGAAAATTCAGGAAATAAAGGAGATGTTGAGCCTGAAAACTGTTCATCTGGTCAACCAAATGACTATTTTCTAAGACTCGAAGTGCAATCTTCATCTCTATTTTTATAACAGATGAAAAATAAGTAATAGCAAATGTAAAGGATTATTGTAAAATTATATTAAATGTTATAAGTTACAATAAGTTGTTTAAAACAGAGAAATGCACAATCTATTTGCTACAGCTGAAAAAACTTATGTAATTTTTATTTAAGTTATTTGAAATATTTATTAAAGTATATTTATTAAAATATTTATTGTTCACAAAACACTTGTTTAGTATTATATTTTGTATGAGACTACTTACTATTCATTTTTAAATTATGGTAAATACAAGCAATTTTTTAAAACAATTTTTGTTTGCACATACATTTTGAATAAATACCTAATGCCTGATCCCACAAAATAAACCTAAGCAAGATTCCTGAATAAAGAGGGAATAGGGGTAGCCTGGCATGAATCATAGCACAATGGACATGTTGAGGAGGGATTGAATGTGGTTTCTTAAGATGTAGTTTAGAGGTGGAAGGGAAAACAGTTGAAGAAAGCCCAAGGCATGGGCACAATTTCCTGCTTGGTGCCTATAACAAGGGGAGATGCTTCAGGGGTTAGTGGACAGCCATAAGGTAGAGATATTTGTTATTGCTGTTATTGTTATTACCTGTGCACATAGTAGTTAGTCAGTAAATAATTATTCATCTCTGAGTCTTCTGTAGCAATTATATAGAGAAATTCAGATAATTTTGATCTTTTGTCAATGCCTCTATATTTCAAGGGCCGGGGAGAAAACTGGTTAAATATGAAGAGAAGCTGACTGGGAACTAACAGGGCCTCAAAAACCACAGGACAATATTTTTGGGAGATAAAAGTCTTGCATGGATAACAACTATAAAACCTCAACCTAATTAAAAAATGAGCAAAAGACTTGAACAGACATTGCTCCAAAGGAATATATGTTCAACAAGGACATGAAAAGATACTGAACATCACTAATCATAGGGAAATGCAAATCAAAACCATAATGAGATCCTACCTCACATTCAGAATTGCTACTATTAAAAAAACCTTTGGTGAGGATGTGGAGAAATTGGAGCCATGTGCACTGTTGGTGAAAAGGTAAAATAGCGCAGCTGTTGTGGAAAAAAGTATGGTGGTTCCTCAAAAAATTAAAAATACAATTACCATATAATCCAGCAATTCCACTTCTGGGTGTATACCCCCCCCAAAATGAAAGCAAGATCTCAAAGAGATATTTGTACACTTATGTTCATAACAGCATTACAATAGCCAAAAAGTAGAAGCAACCCAAGTATCTACTGATAGATGAATGGATAAGTAAAATGTGGTATAGCCATACAATAGAATATTATTCAGTGTTAAAAAGGAAGGAAATTTGGGGATGCAAAGTACAGCATAAGGAATATAGTCAATAATATTTTGATAACTATTTATGGTGTCAGGTAGGTATTAGACTTATCAGAGTGATCACTTCATAAGTTATACAAATGAGTATTCACTATGTTGTATATCTGAAACTACATAATGTTGAATGTGAACTGTAATTGAAAAAATTTCTTTAATAATAAAAAATAAAATAGTTTAAAAAAAAAGGAAATTCGACACATGGTTGAACCTTGAGGACATTATGCTAAATGAAATAAGCCAGTCACAAACAGACAAATACTGTATGATTTCAATTATATGTGGTACTTAGAGTAGTCAAATTTACATATACAGAATGTGGAATGATAATTGTCACAGGCTTGGGGGAAGAGAGGATGGGGAATTGTTTAATGGGTACAGAGTTTCAGTTTTGCAAGATGAAAAGAGCTCTGGAGATTGGTTGTACAATGTGAAAATATACTTAACACTATTGAACTATATACTTAAAAATAGTTAAGATGTTAAACTTTATGCAGTGTATTTTATTACAATTAAAATGTTTAAAAATATTTTAAGTCTTTCATGGACACCCATGAATTGTATCATTTTGGGTAAGGGCATGGAATTTGTTCAGAGTCTGAACCAATGTTTAAATTCTGGCTTCCCAATGACTAACTGTATGATGACCTTGGGAGATATACTTAACCGTTTTGAGCAGCTTCAAGTTTTCTTCTCTGCAAAATGGGAATGATAATACTTTCTTTGCAGGATAGTTAATTGATTAAAGGAGATAATGCATGCAATACAGAACAAAACTTGGCCTCTAAAGTGGATTGTTATTGCTTGTATTAAACTGAGAAAAGTCTACTGAATTTGCCAATCAAGTCCTTGGTGATCATGAAGAGGGTAATGTCAGTAATGAGTTAGTGACAGACTGAGCCCTATTCAGTATTTTTCTCATTACTATTCAGTAGTGAGAAAATTGAAGGCAGTATTAAAAATAATACTGGCACACACACCAGTATAAAAAAAATTCACAGGTAAATACAGGAAAAATATCTAAACAAGGGCCTCGTGGAAGCCTCAGAATATGAGCTCCCATCATTCTTCCCTTGCTCTACCTTATTGTTTCTTGCATGTAACACTTATCAGGCATTGCCTTATACTGTTAAATATTTCATTTTCAAAATCTACGTAACAGGGAGAGAAATAGTCAAGTGTAAATGTTCTCAGCTCCTTCTTTAACCCCTGTTTGTGTCTCTCAGCAATCAGCGTTGGGTTCATTGGAGTTAAGGATGAAGAGGTGCAACTGAAGTTCCTCACAAGAGAAACATCTTAACAGATTGGAGGGCTACAGCAAGAGCAAGCTGGGCTGGGTTTGCAGAGAGACAAGGGAAGATGTGAGGATGAGTAGCTGTCATCGAAAGTCTGCCTTTAAGAACTAAAGAGGGTTTCTTAAATTTATTTATTTTTACAAAATATGCTTGAATATACTGTCATTGTTAAATTTGCAAACAATTCATAGAAGTAAAAAGCCTACCCTGGGCTTCTTGGAGGATCCACCCCAATTCCACACTGCTAATATTTTAATGTGTATCCTTCTAGACATTTCTCGTTGTATTTAGTAAATCTACACATATAGAAATATTTAGTATATATTACATAAATATTATTATTCCATATATATCAATATTGAATTTGTTTGTTTTACTTAATAATAGATCCTAGTTACCCCTATTAGTACATAAAAATTTACTGCTTTTTTTTTTTTTTTTAAATTGGGGAATCAAGGAAGCGGGACAGACAAGTTGCTGTCCTTTTGTTCTTCAGTCTAGTTGTGGAGGACATCGCTTCACTGGCCCATGTTGGTATTGTGATCATTGCGTTCTTCCTGGCAAAGGCAGTTGTCGCTGGCCATTGGATGGCCACTCACTGTGGCTCACGGCAGGTCATGGCAGCTCACGCTGGCTGCCGGCCACGCTCAGTAGCTCACGGCGCCCCACTGCAGCCTCCACCGTTGCCGGCGACTCACGGCAGCCCAGCTCCAGGTCGAGCTGTTGTTCACCATCTTAGCTGTAAAGGGTGCAGCATCACTGGCCCATGTGGGAACTGAACCGGTAGCCTTGCTGCTCAGAGCTCGTGCTCCCAAGGCAACTCTTAACCAACGAGCCACTCGGCTGGCCCTACTGCATTCTTTTTAATTGCTGCATTGTGTATTAATGTATAAATTCAATGTATTGCTAATCCATACTGCAACAAGATTTTTAGATGGAACTTGACAAGCTGACTGGAATATGTATCAGGAAGAAATAATTTATAAGAAAATCTAAGAAAATCTGAGAAAGGAAGAAATGTACAGATAAACTTGAATTATGAAATGTCAAATAATCCTCTAAGTCTATAGAGATCAAAACCAAGTGGTATTATTTAATAATAGACAAGTAGATCAAGAAAACAGAATAGAGGTAGAGGATAAGACAATTGAATTTAGTAGACCTTTGCATATAATAAAGGTGGCATTTCAAATCAGTGGGAAAGTGGGTGTTGAGGCAATTAGTTAAGCCATTTGAAAAACAGCACAATCCCTCTGTCACAGTTTCATAGGTTCTTCTTGCCGCTTTAGGCCTAACTCTATAATCAAAGTGAGTAGGGAGAGACAAATATAAGCCAGATATAGTCATGTGACACAGTTGTATCCAGTGAGAATTGGGGGAAGTCTACTGGGGACTTCTAGAAAGAATTCATCTCTTACTCCTCCCTTCCTCTTAGAGATGCTCTTGTAAGAGTTTGATGCTTGGGGTTGGTGTACCTGCCCTGTTACCATGAGTAAAAGATGAAGAGAGTCACAGAAATGCAAGTTCAGCACGTTCATAGCTTTAAGCTGCTCACCTAACCCTGCAACCATCACCCAACAGACTTCCAAATTGAGATAAGCATTTGCTTTCATTATTTTAGCCTCTATTAACTGAGTTGTTTGTTATAACAGAAAGCATTCTTAATTGATACAATAACATCAGTCAGCTTTAAACTCTTTCTTCAAGCCTCATTAGGCTAAAGTATAAGGTTTTTAATTAATGCTGGGGTTTGGGGACCTATTGAGCTTAGTGTTCAGTTTTTCTCCTTGTTAGTTACTAATATAGCGATTTACAGGAACAGATTTTTTAAATCTTGATTTGTCATAATATCCTGGATAAATTCCAGTTGTTTATTTGTAATACGCCTGTGGGTTTGGTTTTCTAATATTTAACATGGTATTTTTAACTTCATGTTTATAAGTAAGAATGTCCCATGATTTTTCTCTTCTGATTTTGTTAACCAGGTTATAATAGCCTTGCGAAATGAATTAATTAGTCTCATATTTTTCCATGCCCTGTTAAAACAGAAACTAAATATATTTTACTCAATAGCATATGATATAATTTTCCACTTTACTATCGTTATGACACTTCAGTGAAGAATTTATTGCTCTTTAAAGAATTTGATGATGAGTTTCTATTTGTTTTGGATACACCACCCTGAAAAGAGTCTAAGAGGTAGCAAGAAGACCCTCATGCAATGGGGCTAAACTTGTCTAAAACATTATTTAAGTTTTATCAAAATAAATTATATTGTGTTTTAAATTTTATTCTTCTTCCTTTGTTCACTTTGCTTCGCAATGTGCTCATGGATATAGTAAGTGCTCAAATTCTTGTTGAGAGAACTTAATAAATGAACTCTCAGCAAATAGTGCTGAGGCAACTCCTTGCAATTTGACAGTCAGAAGCTCATTAAAGCTCATATTCCTAGCAAGCATTTACTCAATAAACAATACTTAAGCTCTTACCATAGGCTTGGTAAGACACTGTGCTAATGACTGGAGATACAATGTCAGACTCAAAAAATCAAATCTCCAGGATGAGACATAATAAATAAACCATCAATTACAGAACAATGATAAGTCTTCTAATTGAAGTGCTGTATTTGCAAAGAGCCATAGGCATAGTGGGGTGGAAGGGAAGGGTCGTAAAATGGAGAGACATCATCAAATAACTGGTACTTTAAGACTGGTAGATGAATAACGAAAGACATTGAAAGAATTGGACAATGAGAGAAGGACGAGAGAGGTGCAGGCCACTTGGAAACAAGAGCTAATTGAAAAAATTGGACATTTTGTAAAAATAAGAAATAAATAATAAGTAAGAGCTAAGAGCAAGAGCAAGTTTCCTTCCCTGTAACGGGCCTAGAAATGAGAAATGGGAAAGTTACACCAGCCCTTGAATGTTCCTACTAAAACTTAAAGATCAGGATGTTACTGTTAAATTTCTTAACCCAAGAATGGAAAAGAGACCTCACTGTGCCCAGTTTCCTTATCTGTTAAAAAGATAATCACAGTACCACATCATAAAACTGTGGTGAGGATGAATTGCGTTAATTTATGGAATGTGCTCAGAATGGTACTTGGCACTTAGTGACTACTCCTGACATGCTGGCTCTTCTATTTGAGTCTAGTTAGATTATTCCCTAAAGTTCTGGGCCTGTCGACAGGGAAATGAGGCAGTTCCAAGACAGCTGTCCAGGAGACTTTTAAGTGCCGGCTCAGTCACTGCACAAGGGAGAGAATAGCCATTCACTGGGATGACTGGGCCAAGTGTGTCACAGTAAACATCCCAGAGTGCTAGGCAGAGCCGTTCCTACTTGGCACACACACCAGCTGTCTGCAAGGATATACCTTCTGCCACTGGTGTCTTGGTTTTCCTTCACATTCAGGAATGAAAACTTCCCACCAGGCCTCTTGCAGGCAGCTGGAAGGATCCTTTGCTCTGAAGATTCAGTGCCAGAAGGGGAATCCCCGCCTCATTCTTCAAATCCAGTTTGACAACTTGCCTTTGGTTTCCTTTTCACTTGTTGCATCAGCTCATTGCTATTTTTCACATCCCCCAATTCAGTATACAATCCCTGATGATGAAATAAAACTAAATGTAGTTGTACGTTTTAATTATGTAGAGGGTTTTGCTTTGGGCAGTTTCACTTTAAAGATTCAGAAACTGCTTCGGAGACAGGAAATTCACACAGAAATCAAAAATAAGACATGCCTCTGTGTTAGCAGAGGAGAAGGAGCTCAAGCTTACTCAGCAGCTGCTGTAAATGTGTTGTTCATATAATTTTTCTCAGCCCTAGGGCTGTCTCAATCCACCGCTAAGAGTGATTGTGAGAATTAAATATGTCCAGCTCAGAGAACTGCCTGGTATCTGAAGGAAAAGTAAACCCAGGCTTGGTACAGACTGACATCTATATCTGAGCGGGCCAACCTAGAGTTACTAGCAGCAGCGGGAGTTCCGGCAGAAAATAGTGGGAGACAGTGGGTAGGCAGCCCTTATGTGTCCCTGGATCATTAACCTTTTGACAGGAGTGTGGCAGGGGATGCAGGGTGTAGAACTCTCTGGTCGTGTATGCATATTGGAGGAGGGGTGCATTAGCAAGAGTTAGGCAGGGCTCTCAGTGAAGTGGCCTAGTCCCACCTGAGGTAATCAGGAGGGAAAACTGAGGCATGAGTCGAGTCAAAAGCCTGCAGATAGATATCCAGGGAAAGGAAAAAAGGAAGAGAGAAGAGTATGAAAGCAGTGGCACTTAGATCTCAGCTGCATATGCTGCCTCTTCGTACCAGGCAGGAGACCTAAAGGTGGGGTCTCTACCTCACCAGCTGTTGGCTGATGGTTTCAGGGAACCTCCAGCCTGGGCAAACCAGTTCGGGCACCGAGTGAGGGTGAGAGTGGGGCAGCAGGTGGGAAACTGGGGAGACAGACTTTTCCCTCATCCTAAATATTAGCTTTTCCATTGTGGTTCTGAAGCTTCACAGAAACTTTCTAGGTTGCTGAGCAAAATTTCTCCATTGAAATTAGAACTCTTAGTGAGATTACCACTCATTTTATTATGGGGGAGAGTATTCTTTTTGAACAAAGCTCTTCCTCATTTCCTGTGTCCTCATTACCTTCGCATCTTCCTCCTTTTTCAATGAACTTTACTCCAAGTGGAATCTCACACCACAGTTGATACCAAAAGTCAGGAAAAATATCACTTTTGTTGTTCTTTGATTTGAATAGAATAAACAATAAAGAAAAAAATTAATGTTATTATAAATCTATAATACTCATCCTCAATTAACCACCCAAATAGGTAATTGTAAATACTATCCATAGCAGCAGTTCTCAAATGTTTTGGTCTCAGGATCCACTGATACTCTCAAAAATGATTGAGACCCCAAAGAAATTGTATTTATGTGGGCTATATTTGTTGATATTTACTGTGTTATAAATTAAAACTTAAAATGTTTTAAATATTTATTCTTTTTAAAAAAACAAAAAACCCACTTTATGTTAACATAAAAATATATTTTTATGAAAAACAACTGTATTTTCCAACACAAAAAAAGTTAATGAAAGTGTTTTAAAGTTTTGCAAATTTCTTTAATGTCTGGCAATTAATAGGAAATAACTGGGTTCTTATACCTGCTCTGTTTGATCTGTTGTGATATGTTGTTTTGTTTTAATTCTTTAAAGGAAATCCAGTCTCACATAGATAGATATGTAGTTGGAAAATAGAAGACCTTAAAGACCCCTAAAAGAGAGTCTGGGAACCTCAAAGTCCTCAGACCACATTTTGAGAATCACTCATTTGCATCATCATCATAAAAGGTTGAAGGGATGCTCACTGCCCACAGTAGGCTTGAATTTCTGTTCATCTTCTGCCTAATCTTCAATTCTGCTTATTTTCATTACAATTTAGAAAACTAAGAAGTATGGGGAAATATTATACTCTTGTGGTTGATACTATTCAGAATGATCAGCTAAGAGATTTAGATAATAGTAAGAACACATGTTTCAGCATAGCTTTGATTCTTTACTAACCTTTTATTGTGAAATATAACAATCATACACAAAAGTACACAAAATGTAAGTATAAATTTTAATGAATAATTAAAGCAATATTCATGTAATCACCAACCAATAAGAACAATCAAATTTTGCAACATTTTGCAAGCCTCCCCACCAATCACCATCTTGTGTGCCTCTTAGACATAATTCCATCCCTCCTCACTAGAGGTAACCTCTGTCCTGAATTTTATGGTGATCACTTCCTCACTTTTCTTTATAATTTTACACTAAATGACACAGTCTAATTTTGGCCTGTTTTTCAGCTTTATATAAATGAAATATGTATTCTTTTGAGTTTAGTTTCTTTCACTCAGCATTATGTTTGTGAGATTTTCCCCTATTTGTGCATATAGTTGTAGTTCTTCATTTTTATTGGTATTTGTCATCCTATTATATGCATAAACTATAATATATTTATCCCATACAACTTTTAAGGGATATTTGGGCTTTTTCTAGTTTGGGACTATTATGAATAGTGCTGCTATAAATATTTTTGTACATATATCCTGATGCATATCTGCATGTTTTTTTTCCCAGGGTAATTGCTAAGAGTGGACTTACTGGGTCATAGGCTATGCACATTTTTAGCTTTGCTAAATAATATCATAATGTTTTCCAAAGTAGTTGTACAAATTTACACACCCTACAGCAGTGTATAAGATTCCTTATTACTCCATGTCGTCATCACACTTGGTATTTTCAGTCCTTTAAATTTTTTACTTGCATACAGAGTGTTTGTTTCTCTAAAGATCTGACAAGTGAACCAAAAGCTTTTAGATATAGTATTTGCAAAGTTGGACAGATACAAAAACCAAAATTAGTAACATATATATATATATATATATATATATAATCAAAATATAATGAAAAGTTAGTCCCCTTCAAAATTAGAAAATGTAATGAAAAATATTATTTTGTTCATAATTGCAACAACAATAATAAACCATAAAATATGTTGGCATAAACCTCAGAAAGAATGAGCAAGACATCCAATCAAACCAATGCCTTATTGAAAGACATTCTAAAAATAGCCAAAAAAAATTGTAAGATTCACCATTTTTCTTTGTGATGTGATTAATAAATATTTGCTAAATAAATATTTATTCAGTACATGAACGTGTGCTTCTCAGAAGAAGGCTGGATTTGGCAGCCTCCTATTGTAGAGTCTGAGTTCCCTTCTTATTGATGCTTACCACCCCACCACTTATTAAAAGAACAAGTGAGAGAAGTTGCGTAACCCTCATTGGTGATCAAGGTGAAAGAAATCAGTCTAATTTTAAGGAAAAAAAACCTGTTATATTTTTCACTGGTTTCTGGCCATGTTATTTGAATGAAAAATTGAATTATAACTTGTATCTGGAGGCCAAGAAAAAGATGAAGACAATTTGCCCTGTTAGCCCTATTAAAAAAAATTAAAGTCCGTACTTTATTCAGATTTCATTAGTTTTTACCTAATGTTCATTTGTTCTGGAATCTCATTCAGAATGCCACATTATATTTAATTGTCATGTCTCCTTAGGCTTCTCTTGGCTGTGACAATTTCTGTCTAGTAGATCTTTTATATATTTTTTATTTTTATTTATTTATTTATTTATTTATTTATTTATTTATTTATTTATTTTAATATGGAACGCTTCACGAATTTTCATGTCATCCTTGCACAGGGGCCATGCTAATCTTCTCTGTATCGTTCCAATTTTAGTATATGTGCTGCCGAAGCGAGCACTATTTTAAATTTTTTTTAGCTGAGCCATCCTGCCACCTATTGGCAGTAGGTCTTTTATGTTAATGTCAATGATATAATTTTTTAAATGTCATTTCCAATTTTTTTTGCTAGTTTAAAAAGAAGTGATTAATTTTTAATATTGATCTTGTGTTCAGTGACCTTGTTTATTTTTGAATTCTAATAGTTTATCTATAGATTTTTTTGTATTTTGTGTGTACACAATTATATCATCTGTAGATAATGAACAAAAATCTGAGACAGCAAGAGATTTGAACAGGCTCCTCACAAGTAAACTATCTAAATGGCCAATAAACATATGAAAATGTGCTGAACTTATTAATAATCAGGGAATACAAATTAAAATATATTGAGATATCACCATATGCCACTAAAATGGCTAAAATTTAAAAACACTGGCAATACTAAGTGTTAACAAGAATGTGAGGGGCAACTGTAACTCATATACACTAATAATAAAAATGCACATTGGTACAAATATTTGGTATATTTGTTGCATATTATCTACTAAAATTGAACATATGCATATATTCTCTGACCCAGTCACTTCATGCTAGGCATATATCCAACAGAAGTATGTACAAATGTGCAGCAAGATACATGCAAGGGTTTTCATAGCAGAACTAATTATGACAAAAAAAATCAATGCCCCAAATGTTTATCATTAGTGGAAAGGGTAAAACATTGTGGCATTTCTAAATGGATATGAAACGTTCATGCAAATTAATGAACTATAACTGCACAAACAACATAGATGAATCTCACAGGTATACTATTGAGTGCAAGAAGCGGTTTAGACAAAGTTAAAAAACAGGCAGAATATAGGGCCTGTATATATAAAAGGCAGTAGTGGTGTGGAGGAGGAGAGTTCTGATGGGGAAGGAGAGAGGGATAATGTTTGGGAGAGGACAAGAGGGAGGTTTCTGTTTTGTTGGCACCGTGTTTTCCCGAAAATAAGACCGGTCTTATATTAATTTTTGCTCTAACAATCTACATTTATTCATTTATTCATGTACAAAAATCTACATTTATTCAAACAGTCATGTCTGGATGACGATCTTAAGTGGGGCTTATGTTTGGGGTAGGGCTTATATTACGAGCATCCTGAAAAATCACGCTAGGGCTTATTTTCCAGTTAGGGCTTATTTTCCGATTAGTTCTTGTTTTCAGGGAAACACAGGTGTTTGAGTCTTCACTTAGTTTGTGGAAAGGTGTGCAGAAGTTTTTATTTTATAATAATTTGTTGACTGTATACTTAAGATTTGTGCATGATTTTCTATGTGTATTATATAATCTTTGTTTTCAAAAGGTGGAATGGGGAATTCTTCCTTTTATGTATCAAAATACTCTCTTAATACAGACTTTATTGCCCCTTCCACAGTATCTCCGAAAGATTGTTTTTTTGCTTAATTTCTGTTTTGCCACAGCTTATGAACTTCTCAATAACTCTTTATCTTGTTTCATTTATCATTTTTATAAGGCCCATTTCCTTGAGAAAAATAGTTGAAGAGATGAGAAGAAGGCAACTGTAATTTGGATTCCTAGATACGTAATTGTCTTGCATAGATAATCACATTAAAAAATAGGAGAAAGAACTTCTTTCTGTCTGTGAGGTTTCTAGCAAAGCAACTCCAAATTCAAATGATGATTTCAAATGGCTGGAAATGCCATTCAAGTTTTACTTTCTAAATGTCACTCTGCCTCTCTGAAAAAAGCCTCATTAACCAGAAGAAACTGGAACAGGGACTGGAAGTAGTTCTCTGTACCACAGAAAGTTGGTAGGAGAGAATGCGTGAAGAAACACTCTCCACAGAGGGTGAAGTGAAAGATGACTTCAAATAACAATGGAGAAGATGACAGGAAAGGGCCGGGGAAATTACCCCTATCCATGCAGGTTATACATTAGGCTGGGCTAAGAAACAGATCTCCCTACTGGAGACAAGGTTATATGCATTTTCCTGGTTGTTGTGATAAAACTCTAATAAATTAGGGGAAATGAAACAGAATAAAAGATGGTGTCTTACAAAGGAAGAGGTTTTAACCCATTCGTAGGTGGACTTCTGCTGTGATTATCACCAGATCCTCAGGAGATGGGGTAGAGAAGAAACTTCATAAAAGCACTGCAAGAGAAATATTAGGAAGCTCTTCATGAACACACTAGCAGGATTAGGAGGAGGACAAAGGGAAGAATCCTGAAAAAAGAATTCCCATTGTATTATTCTGCATTCATTCACTTTCTCCAAATTCCCTAGCTATGGCTTTTATTTTCAACCTCCATTAGATCCTCTGGGCAGAACCTCTCCCTGCCTCTCCCTGCTCTAGTTCACCTTCAACATTTCTGCCTATTTCATCGTCTGCCTGGGGCAAAACTCCAGTCCCTTCTCTGCTCAAAGACCTCTTGAATTAAGTACAAACACTGCACTTTGGCATTTAAGAGCCTCCACAATCCATCTTGAGCTGATTTTTTTCACCCTCAGTCCCCTGACTCCTAACACTTATTCTGTCCACACTTTGAAGTTCCTTCTATTTGTTCCTTGCAAACTTGTCCATTCTCCTGGCCCTGCTCGTGACAGTCCCTCCATTTACTGGTAGCCATTAATCACATGTGGCTGTTGAGCATTTGACTAGTCCAAATTGAGCTGTACTGTGAATGTAAAAATATGAGTCATAGTTTGAAGACTTAGTATGAAAAAGAAGAATGTAACTATTTCATGAATAATGCTATGATGATTACATATTGAAATGATAATATTTGCATATGCTGTGTTAAAAATATACTATTAAAATTAACTTTACTTGTTTCTTTTTACTTTTTTAATGTGGCTACTAGAAACTTTTAAATTGCCTGTGTAAGTCGCATTGCACTGGAAAGTGCCAGCTGAGAATGCCCTTCCCCGTCACCACAGCCACCTCCGCCTGTGGTGATCACAGCACCTCTTTAGGCACACTGCCTGCATTAAGTGCACTGAGTGTCTCCTTATCCTCCCCATCAGCTGTAATTCCTTTTTCCTTTGAGAGTCACCATCACCCCCATGGTTGGCACCATGTACTTATTTGAGGACACTGGACATGGTCTACTTTACATTCTAACTGTAGT
>NW_017731870.1:20263-21951 GCF_001890085.2 Hipposideros armiger
AGTCAAACCAGCAGCCTTGTTGTTAAGAATGCACGCTCTATCCACTGAGCCATCCAGGCGGCAGCTCAGCTCAAGGTGTCAAGTTCAGTGTTAGTTGCGGGTGGGCATAGCCCACCATCGAACAGGCAGTCCTGTTGTTACACCAGCTGAGCCATCCTGCCATCTGTTGGCAGCTCAGCAGCAGCTCAGCTAGGGTGCAACATCACTGGCCCATGTGGGAACTGAACCAGCGGCCCCGTTGCTCAGAGCTTGCGCTCTTAAGCCAACTCATAGCCAACTGAGCCACTTGGCCAGCCCAGAAGTATCCTTTTCTCATTGAGTGTTGTAACTATACTTTTGACATTGCTCTTCCTCTTTGACTTTATGTTTTTGCCATACAGAAATCTATAACTTGTTTATAGTCATATTCATCAATATTTTCTATTACGGTTCCTGGGTTAGATATCTTGCTGAGACATGTCTTCCCTACTCCAGGACTATTTTTAAAATATCCAAGTTTTCTTCATTTTACCTTATAATCTGCTCCGTATAATGTTATATGGCCAATACAATATTGAATCATCCTTAGTTTCCTGAAAATAACTCCCTTTGGTCAATATATACTATTTTTTATGAATTGTTGGATTCTATTTGCTAATATTTTTCCCCCTCAGATTGAAGCTTTTCTCCAGTGCCAGACTTCCCCCAAACTTCTCATTTCTTGTGACTGTATCTTATTCACCAAAATTTAGAGGTTTTCTTCTATTCTATTTCCTACATGTATTACTTCATTTCTGAGTTTCCATAAGTCATATTTATGTTGTTTTAAATACTTTTAAATGTTTAAAATATTTCTAAATATTTTTAAATGTCTTAAACATTTAAAAAATTTTAAAAATATTTTAAAATATATACATATTTTAAAATATTTTTAATATGTGTAAATTTTTATCTGTTTTGTATGCATGTATTCCTGGTATTTTTTTATTATTCATAGAGATATTATTCTGCTCCTTATTCACCTTTTTCTAAAAATAACTTGGTATGAGACACAATCTTCATTACTATTCTGTTACTTCATTCAATAGGAGCATATTTTTCCTGACGTTCTAGAGGTGGTTCTGGGTGGCTTTTCTAAGTTCACAGAGCTCCCTCTCGTGTTGCTTTTGTAAATTGTTCAAAAACATGGCTGCTTGCTTTCTGAGTTATCCACCCCTACACTTGTATGATCTTTTCTTTCCTTGTGTCAGTTGTTTCTATCCTGCTCAACTTTGATTCCACCTCTAGCAGTTTCTCCTCAGTGTAGGGTCCTTTCCCGGAAGGAAGCTGTGCCTTGTTGGTTTGAAAATTACTCATATGCGAGACTATTTCAGTGCCTTTCAGAACTTACTGAGGCCCCTCACATTCATCTGTTATTGCATTGGGCAAAATCCCTTCCAGTTTCAGCTGCTGCTCTCAGATTGGCCTGGACAGCTTTCCAGTAAGTACCTTTTGGTGTTTTGTGCTTCTCGTGTCCTCTGCTTTCTCCCACATGGACATTGTTATCAACCACATCTTAATGGCAATTGGTGGTTTGTCCTTATCTGCTTGCATTTTGTGGTTCAGGTCACTCAGTTTTATGGTAAATGGGCTATTGGTTTTTATCTAGTTGCAGTGTCTGGTTTTGTGTGGGGACTCAGGGAAATTCAAAACTATACTGCCACCACTGC
>NW_017731870.1:23840-51092 GCF_001890085.2 Hipposideros armiger
GCCATAAAAAAGAATGAAATCATATCATTTGTGACAACATGGATGGACCTAGATAGAGGGCATTGTGCTAAGTGAAATAAGTCAGACAAATTCCATATGATTTCTCTTATATGTGGAATCTAGCAAACAAAAGAAATGAACAAACAAAACAGAAACAAACTCATAGATACAGAGAACAAATTTATGGTTGCCAGATGGGATGGGTTTTGGAGAGATGGATGAAAAAGGTGAAAGGGATAAAGAAGTACAAACTGCTAGTTATGATAATAGTCATAGTGATGTAAAGTATAGCATAGGGAATATGGTGAATATGATGTAATAACTATGTATGGTGCCAGATGGGTACTGGACTTTTTGGGTGATCACTTTGTAAAAGTATGTAAATGCCTAGTCACTATATTTATTGTACAACTGAACCAATAATATTGTATGTTTTACATTCAATTTAATGTTATTACAAATATTCAACTATAATGAAATTCACAAATTTAGTGAATATCATTACAAAAACAAAATGAAAAGGAGAACTGAAAGTGGGAAATTCCTGAGATAGAGAGTAGATGACCATATAAATAGCCCATACTCATGAAGCAAAGACATTCGCTCTTCAAACCTTTGAAGCCTTTACATCACTGCCTAGGTGGTAACAGGCAACGCTATTCCTGTTTTCATCATGACCAACAGGTACATCCTTCAGATGGCTCTCCTGTTGTGTTTCTCCACCACAGCTCTTTCCATCAGCTACAACTTACTTAGATTTCAACAAAGAAGCTGCAATTTGGCCTGTCTGAAGCTCCTGCGGCAGTTGAATGGAGTCCCTCAAAATTGTCTCGACGACAGGATGGACTTCGAGATTCCTGAGGAGATTAAACAACCACAGCAGTTCCAGAAGGAGGATGCCATTTTAATCATCCACGAGATGCTCCAGCAGATCTTTGATATTTTCAGAAAAAATTTCTCTAGCACTGGCTGGAATGAGACCACCATTGAGAACTTTTACATGGAACTCAGTCAGCAGACTGACCGCCTGGACACAGCCCTGGAGGAAATAATGGAGGAGGAAAACCTCACCTGGCGAGACACGACCATGCTGCACCTAAAGAATTATTACTCAAGGATCACACGGTACTTGAAGGCCAAGTTGTACAGCAACTGTGCCTGGACAGTAGTCCAAAAGGAAATCCTCAGGAACTTTGTCTTCCTTAACAGACTTACAGACTACCTCCAAAACTGAAGATCTCCGGTCTGTGCCTCTGGGAATAAAGAATGCTGACTGACTTCAGCCTTTCTTCAACCAGCAGAAGCTGTTTTCATGACTGATAGCTAATGCACTGCCTTTGAAAGGACAGTTAAAGACTTTGCTTTTTTTATTAAGTTATGCATTAAGTTATTTTTTTAATTTATTTACACTTTTGCCTTGGAAAATAAAATTTTTTGAAACAAAAGTCATCATGGCAGTTTTGATTTCAACTTGATATATAATATATAACCACCCATATTAAAAATTGCAGAGCACCTACTAGATGTTCTTTCTAAAATATACCTGTAAAGTAGTATGGGACCCTGCCTTCAAGGAATTTGAGCTTCAAGAAAGTCACATGGAATATACAAGGTAAGAGACAATAAAGGGACCTGTATCTTATTTGAGAATAAATGTGGCCTGAGGCTCTATAGAATTAAAAAGGAAGAGCCAGGCAGGTGGCTCTGGAACTAGAATTAGGGTGCCTACTGTTTCTACTCTGTACCCCAGGTTCTCTAGCTCTAAAGTTAGAATTTGACTGGCTCTCAGGGTAACCAGAGGAATATCTCAGCTCTTGTGCTCACCCTAAACTCATCCTTGTTATCTGTGGGATGCTCTGCTCCCCACTCTAACCCCACCTTTTCCCCGGGATTTAAAAATATTTACATGCCCCTCACAAGACGAATGTGAGAAGTCTCAGACACTTCTATAACACTGTTAAGTAGCAGTCCCTTTAGTTTACTCTTCATGGAACAGCCAAGATGTGTGGGTGTTTTAGGGGGAGCTTTAGTCTGTCTGCTTCCAGGGCACAGACAACAGAGGGAGGAACTCTGCTTTATTCTCCTGCTATCTGGTTAGGTTTTTGCCCCATTTCCTCCCCCAGAAAAGCAAGTCCACTCTGGTTTCCCCTACCTTGTTTGTACAGAATTCAAGGAAAAGCCTACCTGATTTTCCTGTTGCTCTGCATATCTGAAGCCACATACTCCCTAGAGCCAAATCCTAGTTAGGTGAAGCAGATTAAGTCATTTCAGGCCAAGTGGAAAACCAGGAAGCATGGGAGAAAGGGAAATTCAGGTGGGGTAGAGAGGGTACTGACTTTTCCCACAGATGTTTTCCTAGTTGCTGTTTGGGTCCCTGGCCAGCAGGGCCTTGAGTCAGAAGGGGGAGCCCCGACTTTATTGTCTGCACAATACTTACTGTCTTCTCTGCAATTCTTGACTGACAGACTTCTCACGGCTGAATCTCTTAAAGGGAACTCAGACTTCTGTGCTGCTGCTCTAGGAAAAAATGCCTACATACAAATGAGGTCTTATAACTTTCTTTCCTTTGAACTTTTCTAAACCTCCACTCACTAGCTATGAGACCTTGGGGCAGTTACTAAACCTCTACGAGACTTAGTTTCCTAACTTGTAAAATAGGAATAATGTAATTGTGCCTATCTAAGAAATGTTTGTGAGGAGAAGAACCAAATCCAATTACATACATAAGAGCTCAGCACTGTGCCTGGATGGCAGCTGCTAATGACAGGAACATTCATACTAATCCAAGATCCCAAGGGATTCAGTACAAAGATAGGAACTCAGTCACGTGATGAAACCCTCTCCTGTATTTCTTCCGTATCCTCGGTAGAGATGGCCTCCCACAGAGTCCCTGTGTATGTAGAAATCATAGAATGTCCAGGTCCATGTTTGAAATAGTAGAAGGAAACAAGCATAGGATGGCCAGACATCTGTACGTGAACCAAGTTAGTGGGGCAGAAGGCAGAGTCATGACCACAGAGCCACTTTCCTACCTCCTACCTTAGGAATCCAAGGAAATCATGGAGAGGTATGGGTGCTTCCATAGACACAGATTGGAGAAGTTTTATTTAGCTCTGAAGCAGTTAGGTGCCCTGGCAAGCATCTGGGTTGTATTTAATACATAAATATTGCCTAACTATTTGGACATATAGATTACGGGGTAATATCAGTGTACATTTGTACGGTATTTTTTTGCAGTTTATAAAGGCATTCTGGGTGTCCTTAGGTACCTTTAAGTACTCAAATACATCTGATGCAAGGACTTCAGAAAATAAGAAAAGGGGCCAGGTGAGTGGCTCAGTTGGTTGAGAGTGTGAGCTCTGAGCAACAGGGTCGCCAGTTCGATTTCCACATGGGCCAGTGAACTGAGCTGGAGCTGAGCTGCCGCTGGGCTGCCGACGGGTGGCAGGATGGCTCAGCTGGCGAGAGCACATGCTCCTAAGAAAGTTGCAGATTTGACTCCCGCATGGGATGGTGGGCTGTGACTCCCGCAACTGGGATTGAACCCTGCACCATGAGCTGAGCAGCTGTAAGCTGCCGAAGGGTGACCAGATGGCAACTGGACTTGGAGCTGAGTTATCTGCACCCTCCACAGCTGGGATTGAAAGACAACAATTTGGCTGTTCCCCTTCCCGTATTCCCCAACACTGTTCCCCTTCCCCAGTTCCCCAACACTGTTCTGTTTCCCTTCTCAATCCCCCAATAAAATCTTTAAAAAAAATTATAAAAATAAAAAAAAATTAAAAAAAATGAGAAAAGCATTCATCAACTAGGAGAAAATATTTTCAAATCACAATATCTGATAACGGACTTGTATTCAAAATATATTTTAAAAAATACTCTCAAAACTCAGCAATTGGAAGATAATTAAGCCCCCCCTAAAAAACAAAAACAAAATTAAAAAAACTTGGGTGATATATTTGGGGGTTTTTTTTGTTGTTGTTGTTTTATTTTTAGCTGAGCCATCCTGCACCTGTTGGCAGCTCAGCAGCAGCTCAGCTCGGGCTGGGACTCGAACTGCTCTTGATCAGATCTTGCATTCTTGAGTGAGCTCTTAACCAACTGAGCCACTTGGCCAGCCCATTGGGTGATATAGTTGAATAGAGAGTACACCAAAGAGACACATGAACAGCAAGCAAATAAGTACATGGAGATACTAAAACTGTTTTCATGGATTTTTTTATGGCTTAGTTAGATCAGATGAATGTGAAATAGGTTATGATTACAGAGGAGCCCATTCCACCATGAGGATGTAGCACAGCCACTGCCATTCCTGAGGAAAGCCCACCAGCCATCCTGGTTGAGTTCTATATGTTATACATCTTGAGGTCTGGCCAGCAGAAAAGGCAGGACCCTAATCAATACGGACTTTTGTATTGGCTAGTCTGGCTGTGAGACATACAAAGAGAGCCAGCAGTTGGCACTGAAGTTAGAAGGTGAATGGTACCCAAAATCAGAGCTGGCCAATTGCAGGTATTTCCTCTAAATCTGTTGTGCCAATGCTTATGAAACCTAAAAAACCAAACTGTTTTATAATTTGTTCTTTTGTCTTCAATGTTAACTGTTGTTTTTTAAACATCAGATTATCTAAAATCTCCTAGAATAGTTTAAAAATCAAGCTCTGAGATTGGATGGACTAGAATTGCCAGCACAGGAGCATACCATCCTAATTTAGTAGGACCAAGTTAGTCACTTAACTTGTTAGTTGACTTGATGGTGAGTACCCAGAAACTTGTTCACATCAATTACCACCAAATCAGTAAATTCTGCTTCAATTGACTTTCTTTTTTAAAATTCCTGCTTTGCTTTATAATACCCTGAGAAGGATATAGTTAGGAAACTCAAATTGAATTATTTAAGTTATATCCCCCAATAAATAACATAGGAATAAGAAAAAAATGGAGCTACTTCAAAAACCCTCTTAAGCAAATGAAAAGACATGTCACAGACTGGGAGAATATATGTGCAAGTCATACATGTCTGATAAAGGACATATATCAATACATAAACAATACAACACAGACTGAAAGTAAAGGAATAGGAAAAAGATATTTCATAAAAACGGAAAAGGGGAAAAAAAACTGGGGTGGCAATGCTTATGCCCGACAAAATAGACTTTAAAACTTAGGCTCTAACAGGATGCCCCTGGCTACTCTAGTACCCACCTGGCACTATACACAGTTATAACCATATTATTGATTTTTATTCCTTATGCTTTACTTTACATCCCCATGACTATTTTGTAACTAACAATTTGTACCTCTTAATACCTTCACCTTTCTCACCCTGCCCCCTAACCCCCTCCAATCTATCACCCCAACAAATCTAGTACCCATCTGACACCATCCATAATTATTACAATATTAATGACTATATCCCTTATGCTATACCCTACATCCCCTGACTACTTTGTAACAACAAATTGTATTCTTAATCCCATCCCCTTTTTCACCCACCCTGAGCCACGCTCCTGTCTGGCAACCATCAAAATGTTCTCCATATCTATGAGTTTGTTTCTGTTTTGTTTGTTTATTTTGTACTTTGGAGTCCACATATAAATGAAATCACATTGCATCTGTATTTCTCCGTCTGACATACTCCACTCAGCACAATATCCTCTAGGTCAGCGGTTCTCACCTGTGGGTCGCGACCCCTTTGGGGGTCGAATGACCCTTTCACAGAGGTCGCCTAAGACCACTGGAAAACAAAAAGATATTTACATTACTATTCATAACAGTAGCAAAATTATAGTTATAGAGTAGCAACGAAAGTAATTTTATGGCTGGGGGTCACCACAACATGAGGAACTGTATTAAAGGATTGCGGCATTAGGAAGGTTGAGAACCGCTGTTCCAGGTCCATCCACAGGTGGCAAGAACCCATTCCCTTCCAAGCAATATTTCATTATTTGGAAGCATGTGGAGCAAATTAAACTCTCATACACTGCTGGTGAAAATAAAACATAATACAACCACTTTGATAACCATTTTGTAGTTTTTTACGAAGGTAAACATATACCTACCATATGACCCAGCCATTCTACTTGGTTATTTACCCAAGATAAAAGAAAACAGGTTTCCATGCACAGACTTATATATGAATGTTTGTAGGAGCTTTATTTGTAATATCCCCAAGCTGGAAACAACTCAAATGTCCATCACAGGAAAACGATTAAAGAAATTGTAGCATATCCTTGTAATGAAATACTATTCAGTAATAAAAAAGAATGAATCCCTGATACACACAACAGCATGGATGAATCTTGAAATAATTATGCTGAGTATAAAGGAGGACATTCAAAAAAGGAGTACTTTGGGCCAGCCGAGTGGCGTGATGATTAAGAACTGGTTTGGGACTCCAGAGGGCCCCAGTTCAGATCCCACATATGAGGAACAGTGACACTGCCCTCCACAGCTAAGATGCTGAACAACAGCTCAACCTGGAGCTGGGCTGCCGTGAGTCACCGGCGACAGCGTAGGCTGCAGCCCCTGCTGCAGTGGGTTGCCATGAGCTACCGTATGTAGCCAGCAGCCAGCGTGAGCGGCCAGCAGCCGCAGTGAGCGGCCGGCTTGATCTGCCTCACCCGGGAAGAGCGCAATGATGGTGCCAACTTGGGCCAGTGAAGCAAAGTCTTCCACAACTAGTCTGAAGAACAAAATGACAGCAACTTGTCTGTTCCCCTTCCCCCAATTCCCCAGCGCTGTTCCCATCCCCACAACTCCCCAATAAAAATCTTAAAAAAAGGGAGTACTTTCTGTATTGTTCCATTTATACAAAATTCTAGAAAGGAAACTAGTCTATAACAACAGTAAGTAGATTAGTAGTTACCTGGGGGTGGAGGCAGTGGTAGTGAGGATAGAGAAATTACAATAGAACACAAGAAAGCTTTCGAGAGAACACGGATATTTTCACTATTGATTATGGTGATGGTCTCTGGGGTGTACACATATGTAAAAACTCGTCAAAGTGTTCCTTTAAATATGCATGGTTTGTTGTAAATCAATTATACTTCACCAAAGCTCTTAAAAAATATATATGTAAAATGGAGCCAAAACATCTTGTGTCCCTTTGTCAGAATCAACATACATTGTTTGATGTCTTAAGGTTTCTTAATAAGATTCTAAGATATAATTGTCAATAGACTCTTAGAAAGGAAAAATTATCTTATGGTCTAAGTTCATTATTGTCAACAGATTGTTTGAGGTTTTTATGTCACATTTACAATAGTTTTTTATATTTTAAATAGTTGTTGAAGAAATTGATCAGTATCGCCACATGCCAACACTATGAAAAAAGTCCAGAGCACTTTGTACATTGTATAAGTGCACCAATTGCATTTCAAGTTGCAGAGTATAAGACCCAGTGCAAAAGAAAACTATTTTTTTCTTCTTTGTATTGTAGTAAAATACGTATAACATCAAATTTACCATTTTAACCATTTTTAAGCATACAGCTCCATGGCTTTAAGTACATTCACATATTTTTGCAACCATCACCACCATCCATTTCCAGAACTTTATCTTCCCCAACTGAAATTTTGTACCCATTAAACACTAATTTCCCATTTCTTCCTCCCTCCAATCCCTGGCAACCACCATTCTACTTTCTGTCTCTATGAATTAACTACTCTAGTTACCTCCTGTAAGTAGAATCATACAGTATTTGTCCTGTGACTGGCTTATTTCATTTACCATAATGTCTTCAAGTGTTATCCATGCTGTGGCATGTGTCAGAATTTCCTCCCTTCTTTTAGTCTGAACAATATTCCATTGTATGTATATATCACATTTTGTGTATCCGTTTATCCATTAATAGACACTTGAGTTGCTTCCATCTTTTGGCTATTGTGAATAATGCTGTTATTAACATAGGTCTACAAATATCTGTTTGAGCCCCAGCTTTCTCTTCTTTTAGGTATATACCCAGAATTTCTGGATCATGTTTCTATATTTAGTAGTTCTATATTTAAATTTCTGAGGAATCATCAAAGCAACTATTTTTACATTATGCTTTCCTAATGCAAATATTTGTGATGATAGCATGATGCAAACCCAATAATAACAGCTATATTTCTTAAGAACATACATTTTGCAAGGGACTCTGCTAAGCATGTTATCAATATATACCATCCTTATTTAATCTTCCTGAGAACCCTAGGAGGAAAGTATTACTTACCATCTCCTTTCTACACATAAGGAAAACAAGGCTCAGTAAGGTTAAGTAACTTTTCTAAGTCTATACTTGGTAAAGAACAGAGGCATATTTGGAATGAGAGGGTATACTCTTAACTACCTGTGATCATTTTGCTACATCCCAAATGTTATTTTTATCCAACTATATAGCACTGATGCTGTGACTTAGGGCACGAACCAGAATCTCCACGGCCCTGTGGCTCTAGCTCCTGACTTTGCTCCAAGTTTCCCTGAGGACGTCTGCAGGAGGGGCTGCTCTCCTCATTCAAGCATTTCGTTTCCCTTCCACCCCCGTCCAGAAAAGGACTCTCTCCATTTCTCTCCAGAGATTAGGAAATTCCCATCTGCTCTCTCGACAGGCTCTCCAGTGACTGTTTTCTCTTAATGGTTTTAGAAGCAACTGCCTGCGCCATGAATCATCGCTTTCCCTAGCAAGGCTGTACTTCCTTCTCTCGACCACTATGTTCTTATCCTGGACTAGCGCTGCGTGCAGTTTCCTTTCAGTCTGGCATCAGCTGCTTTCGTTATCTCATAGAAATGTTTAAGAACCAAATGGCTTGCATTGTTTAATGAAAACACAAAAATTTCTCTTTCCTTTCATTATTAAATCTATTGGCGTTTTGTTTTTGTTTTTTTGTAAAATCCCAGAGGTAAAACAAGCAGTTTTCCAAGACCAAAAATGACTTATTAATCCAGAAATGCCTGAGTTCAAAATCTGTGAATTTAAAAGTCCAGATATCAAATTTTTTTTTTTTTTTTACTATATCTAGTGAAAAAAGGACAGGACATGGAGTTATACAAACCTAAGTGCTAATGTGGGTTCTGCTACTTTCTAAGTGTATGATCTCAGGCAAGTTACATAAATTGGACATAAGAATACCTCAAACTCTTGAGGAATAAATGGAACACATGACGTGATCCAGTACAGAACTTTGCCTATGGAAGATACCCAATGTTTAACTTAGTTAAAAGTGAACAAAAATTTCAGAAATGTCTCATGCAAAATTAGGTAGGCTTATGGAGCACTCTTTTCAAAATCTCATACAAAAAGCAAGTCCTAAATAAGTAGATAGTTGATAATAGTATTGCTCTCATAATAGAATATAAATAAATGTAATTTTTCACCAGTCATATTTATAAATATAGGGAAAGAATATTCAGCATATATGATTTCCAAGTATAAGTTAGACATTTCTAAAATTTCAATTTCAACATTTCTATATTGAATTGTGGACTCCAGAAAGTTATTTAAGAAGACCAATTGTTTCACAAATCTTTGAAATGTCAAGAAAAAAGATGAGTAAAAGAAACAGACTGTGGAAAAGGGTGAATAGGAAGGAGAATCAGTCTTTTATTTTTATTTTTTATTTTTATTGGGGAACAGTATATTTTTCCAGGACCCATCAGCTCCAAGTCAAGTCGTTTTCTTCAATGTAGTTGTGGAGGGCGCAGCTCCATGGCCCATGTGTGGATCGAACTGGCAACCTTGGTATTATGAGCCTGCACTCTAACCACCTGAGCTAAAGGGCCTCCACAAGAATTAGTCTTTATCGATCTCCTATAATGTGTCTGAACTCTGCTCAGCTCTTTACATATCACATCTGCTGTTGCCCGCCTAGTATCAGGGCTACCACTCACAGCTATGGGAGTTGGCATCTGACTCAGGCTGGGCAGCTGAGAGCACTGGCATTTCCATGGCCACGGTTACTGGTCAGGAGGGGATAAGTGACTCAAGCAGAGGCCATTCCAGTAACAAGCAGAACTCTTGCTGGAATGCTGAGGAAAAGGGGGGTCTTTGTCTGTGGGAGGAGGTACCTAGATCAATGAAAGCCTGGAGCCAGGATGGCCACACCCAGCTGCACAGCTTGTGCTCTGATCAACTTTAGGTGGTGCCTTTCTCTGGTCAGTCTGGCATGTCTCCACATTGGAAGAAATGCTTACGAATAAAGCCAAGTCAAAGGAGAGCAGAAGAGAAAGACAGATGAAGACACACTCCTGAAAATAATGTTTCAGCCATTACTGAAGCCAGATGAAATCCCTAAAATGTTTAAGTTATTTGAGACTTGAAATAGGGTTCGAGGGGACTGGAAAATGAACTAAAACCCTGCCCACACTGACCTCCCCTGTCTTTTAATGCAACCCATCTGTACTTCCTTCACCTTAAATTTTGTGAAGGGGGCTCCAGATTGGTCGGCCCGTCCTCAGAAATGTGGGGAGGTACTCGCGGCCTATGCCTGACTGGCTCTTTCCTCGTGCTTCTGGTGTGACATGATGTTTGTGTACTGATCAAAGTTAGTGATTTATAAAGCTGCCTACAATCTCACTACTGAATGCTTTAGATTGGGGTTCAGGTAAATCTTTTTAGGAAGATAGCCAGGGCTTCAGAGTTAACTGCCTTCACATTTCTATTTAAAAGCTATGTCTTCACAGAGGCACATAGTTTTGCCCTCGGATGCAATTCAACAAACATTTCCTAAATGTGCAATGCATACCAGACACTGTATTAAGCCTGGGGCTTATGCAGACAAACAAGATACAGACATTATCCTCAAGAAACTCATTTTCAAGGGAAAGAAACAGATAAGTATATGACTAAAAATGATAACATGTTGGAAAATGTCATTCTAACATAACAAACCATTTCAGATAGAAGTCCAGGTTTGTTCTGTCTGACAGGATTTGAGCAGCTTTCATAAAGAAGATATTTGAACTCGGATTTGAAGAGATAATAACATTTTAAAATGAAAAGAATGGGAGAGAGGGCTTTTCAAAAAAAGAGCAATCTGAACAAAAAAAACCAAACCAGAGTCATAAAAACACATGGACTATGTAGGGAATGTCATGAAGTACATACAGTGCAACTAAACGGCAGGATTAAGAGTGAGAAGAAAATGAAGATGGAATTTCGGTTGGGACAGATTGTGAGGGTCTGGAGAACTGGGATTTTAAGGAGAGAGATGGCATGTTCAGATCTCTTTAAGACAGGAGACTCTGGTCGCAGCTTGAAGGGATAGATCAGAGTGGGGTGGGATTGGAGGTTGAGAGGCTGCTGAGGGCCTGAGCACGAGGGCATGGCAGCCTGATCTAGAACTGGGCAGGGAATTACATATCATGGGAATGCAGTTCTGTATAAATCCCTCAGCCTTAAAATGCTCTTTTTTCTTCATATTCACAATTTAACTCCTCTATTGCCATTGCCACAGAGATAAATTTTTGAAAGGACTGAAATTATTGGGTTGTCGGAAAAGTCATGACGTATTTTTTTATGTTTTTCGTTGCAAAAATGCGTCATGACTTTTCCGACAACCCAGTACAATTCTCAACCAGACTGAGAGGCAACAGTTGCTGTTATTAATGAATCACCTCGAAGGCCCCTGGACCTCTTCTCAGCTCACAATAAAGCTAATGAGGTGTCTCTAAAACAGAAACCATTGTACAACTGGCTAGGTACAAGAAATCACTTGAAGAGATTAACATCCTCTATGTATGTGCAAGGTATAAATCTATTTCTGTACAGACTACAGTTCCCATTTGGTAGCATTTCAACTGCTTTTCCTGGGAGCACTTAGAAGGCTTTCCCATATAGTGATAGTCAATCTTCCGATTGTCTGAGTAGGATATATATCCCTGCTCTCTGGCTAATTTAGCAAAGCTATGACAGTTCTACTCAATGTCTCCTCTCTCACTTGCAGATGACAGTCTCTTAACCCTGGTGAAATTCAGACTTTGGTGGCAGGGTATATTAGTGTACTAGAGCTATATAATAAAGTGCCACAAACTGGGTGGCTTAGACAACATAAATTGATTATCTGACAGTCAGAAGGCTACAAGTCAAGATCAAGCTGTTGGCAGAGTTGGCCCCTCCTGAGAGCTATGAGGGAGACTATGTCCCAGGCCTTTCTCCTGGCTTTTGATGGTTTGCAGAAATCTTTGGCGTTCCTCAGCTTCTGTTGTATTACCCTGATCTCTGCCTTCATCTTTACGTGGCACTCTCCCTGTGTGTGTGTCTGTGTCCACATTTCCACTTTTAATAGGGACACCAGTCATATGGATTAGGAGACTCATTCTACTCCAGTATGACTTTATCCTAACTTAGCTAATTACATCTGCAACAACTCTATTTCCAAGTAAGGGCACATTTTGAGGTATTGGGGTTAGGGCTTCAACATATGGATTTAGTGGAGGAGGGGAAACAATTCAATAAATAACGCAGGGGAAGATGAAATACCCCTTTCTCTTTTATCCTACATACTAGTTTGTGTAGGGTGGGGGAACTTTGTCCACTCTTCTGTCATTGTTTGCCTTGAAAGAGGGTCCCCCCTCTCCATCTCAGCTTCTACAAGGTGTAGTAAACAGGAGCACAGACAACTTTAACTTTCTTTGATATACTGCTATGAAGCCAAAATGAAAATCAGTCAACTAAAATGCCATAAAAAACTTCAAAGGTTATGAAAATTATCCCTTCCATTGTATTGGCTGTAAACTTTATAATTAGTTTAAAGAACAAGAATATATTTGTTGAATTTGCTTTAGACCAATTGGCCTCTGTTGGGCACATGTTGACCTGAGCATCTGTTGAGGAAGGGGAGCCACATAAAGGGAGGAGGACGACATTTAATATTAGCTTCTTACCTTCTAGGCTGCAACTTGAGCTTTCCTAACACCCAACATAGCTGAATACCATGGATTAATTTCCTATCATACACCCCATCCCTGAAACAATAAGTGTGGTCTGCATGAGAGATTAATTTTCTTTCTATTTACTTAACTTGGTTCTTATTTCTTATGGCCTAATAACATTGGATTTATTAAGCTAAGAATGCTCAGCCTCTCTGGGTTACAATATAATAGTTTCCATGCTGATCAAAAAAAGAAGGTTTCATTTTTCAAATTGCTTCATCCTAAACCCTTGGTTTCACCCTAGGCTCTGTGGGCTTGGGGAGGTCTGTGGGAAGAGGATGTGGCAGACAATTCCATTCTGTGTCCACTCTCTGTGGGGGGCTTCACAAGCACAATATCTGACATACAGTAAGAGCTTAATAAATGGTGGCTGGTTTTTTTCCCTTTACAGACAATTTCTATCTACTAGTCTCTTGCTGAAATAGAGGAGCATCTATTACAAAGTACCCCCATCCCTATGCCAAAGTCAAATTTCATAAAATCTGCATAAAATCTCAGATAGCTCAGACAATTATTCTCTTCTATGTAGTTATGAACAACAACATAGTTATGTAGTTGGCTGGCCAATAAGACAGAACTTAGTGTGAAGCCCATGGCTGTTTCAAAAGTATTTTTAGAAAAAAAAAATGGACTGGATTCTTGACTTATCTTATTCTGATGCAATACAATTTGTCTCTTGTCCACTGTACAATTACACAGACATTACTGCCTGAATCCAGCCTCCCACTGGAAATCTCTTTAGGTTTGGTGCCTCACACTGGACTAGTAAGCTGATTCTTACTCCCCATTCCCTGGTAGCCCAGCCATGAAAACAGCAAAATGAAAAATATGATGGGGACAACTTTCCATCTTTAGAAGTCACATGGAGCTCTTACTAGTCCCTAATGAGCCTCTGTTCCCTTTTTTTTATCTTGATTCCCTCTCTGGTCATCACTTGAGAATAGAGAAACACAGGCAACACACAGGCTGAGTAATTGGCGAAACTCATACAGTACTAAAGAGCCTTCCGAAGGTTCTGAGCAAGGATGGTGAACTGTCAAGTAATGATAATGTCCAAGCAGACATCATCGCATTCATCAGTAACAAGTTTCATCAACAAGTCTAAAAACTTTCCTGATTGTTTTCTTTTCTTTTATTCCTTTTATTTGTTGGAAGTGATGAATGGTAATAACTCAAAGAGAAAATAGTAGTAGAGGGAAGCAGTGGGAGAACAATTTACAATTCTGATTTATTGACCTTAATGAACTGTTGTTGTTGATCAACTTGGGAAAAACTGCCCCTGCAGGATCCATTGTCTGACTCCACCTAGCTGTGACACTAAGTGGTCACCTACCTGGTTGTGTGTGAAACACATTTTGCTTCCAGTAGAAAATGGCCCATCAGTGACCTTGCCCTCTTTTAACTGACCAAAATAGGAGGAAATATATTTTCATAGACTTTTGACCACATAGTAATAAGGTTTGTAGGAGCTCCAAGTGCAATGTCAAACACCGTTGAGTTCCTCCACTAATTCTAATATTATTTCCCTCCTGACCAAAATAATTAACCTAAGGGCACACCATCTAGTCACAATGCCCTCTGCATGTATCATATCTTCCTCAGTACAGCATTTTTAATTCCAAAAAAATAGACTTGGCAAAGAGCAGGTTAGAGATCTTCCCCCCTTGACTGTCATTATTCCCACTCAACAATCCACATGCCCTCAAGAACAGATAAAGATTTCAGTAGCCACCCTCAGGACCTTTCAGCAGAATTGAGTACCCTAGGGGAAAGGAAAGAACATTCTAGGTCATATGAAGTTTGAGTAAATTAACTTAAATATCAAAAAGAAATGTGAAGTTCCTGGCTCAAGATGGCAGATAACCTTCCTCTTTTAACTCTTGTTCTTCCCAATATCTCTTTGAAAATAACAGTAAACAAGTGATTAGAGGGTGGAGTCATGGGATATTATTTAATGTGGATGAAACAAGACATAATGATTTAAGTATGTCATTTATACTCCTATTTATTTTTAAAAGTATATGCCTACAAAGTTACCCATGAAGAATAAAAGTAATATGATTTCTATTAGGAACGCTTTCAGCTACAAGTAAGGAATAGCCTTATTAGCAGCAGCTTGAATAGAAAGGGGTTAATTTTCCTACCTACAATAGATCCAGAGGTAGGAGGTCAGAGCAGGACAGATTTTCAACAACGATGCCTGGGACTCAGGTCTCTTTTTCTACATCATTATTTTTATCGTCACTGATACACGTGTCACCTCACGGCCTTGTCACCTTGTGGCTGTTGCACCTGTAGGCATTGCCTCCATATTTCAGCAAGAATAAGAAGGAAAGGTTGTAACCTGAATCAGGAAAGCAGAGGGTATCCCAGAATTTTTCATCTTCCAAATGGAGTCTTGGATATGGCTGTTTTAGCTAGACATATTGTCTCTGTTAATATGGCAAAAGACAGAATGGAAAATGGGTAAAATGTTTTTTAAAAAGTATAACTGCCACTGTATCCAACACAATCTGGAGAAAAGAAATGACAGTGATATAAACAAACTACATTTACTATATTTCAGAACATGAGGTGAAAAGTTATGATCTAAATGAATAAATCAATAAATAAAGATTATAGTACATTATTCAGAATTGCAGAGCTAAAATAAGTTGTAAAAGAAAATAGAAAACAGGTTGCCTTTGTAGGCCAGAAGTGGTGATGATGCCATGGGAGAGGATGGTTTTTCATTTAATTCCATTCTGTTTGAATCTTTTTTTTATTACTCTGTGCATGTGATACAGTTCTAAGAACTACAAAGAGAGAGAGAAAAATGTGAGCTGATTTTATACTTTAAGCAAGTGAAACAGGATAGATTTGTTATAAATGTGCCCAACACCTAGTAGAGTGCCTAACACATAGTATATGCTCAACAAATTTTTGAATGGAAAAGTTAATTTTTATTAACACATGAAGCGCCAAGCCTGTTTTGTCTTCCTTTCTGTTTAGCCTGCGTTATCCGATTTCACCGATATGTTTTCTCTTTAGTCAGTTGTCTGTGGTTCGTTTTCCAGTGCAGTTTAAAAAATTTTTCTTTACCCGTAACAGTGACAATGTCAGTAGAAGAAACGTGTGAAAGCGATTCAAGTGAAATTAGTTTTCCTAATAGAAGAACATAATTTTTTAAATTGTATATTGTCAGTATATTTAGAATACTTTCTAAGCCAATACACTGTTAAGTGACAAAGTTACATTTTAAAACAGTATAGAAAGTATAATCCCATTTTTGTGAGAAAATATATTGTATACATATGCATAGACTAAAGCCTAAATTAGTAAATAGTAAATTATAAATGACATAGTGAAGCAAGCATCTCTGAATGATAGATTTATGAATAGGCTTATTTTTTCTTTGAACATTTTCTGAATGTTTAAAACATTTAAAACATAGCAGGTAATGGATTTTATAATTATTTAATTATAAATGATCTCAGTTTTGAAAAAAAGTACATTGTTTCCAATCTTATCACTACCCTAATGAATCATTTGCTTTTATTGTATCTTGACGTTCCGTATACCCCACTGTGTCCCTGACCACAAAGTAAGTGATACCATGAAAATAATCTCTGCTTGATACTGCTATAAGCCCCCATTTAATATCTGAGAATCACATAATGGTATTATTTTGTACCTCAAGATAATTTTAAAACATAATTACCCACTCGTAAACTTTTATCATTAGTAGAAAATGCATGAGATTGGCATTTAGGAGGCTTGACTACTTTTCTCCCCTCAGCTACTAGCTAGTGGGAAAATCTCTCCACAGGACTTCCTAGAGGCCCAGTGAAGATTTCAGAGGTTTGAGTTTATAAGTGTTTTAGTTCTATCATTCAAAGAATTTCTGTTTTATCTGGTTTCCATCTCTCTTTAAGATTATAATTGAATATAAAGACTTTTTCTGCTGGTTTTCAATATGCCTAAAGTAAAAGGTCTGCATTAAAATATATCTATATTTGAGTTCGTGTATTTGTAACTCAACACTTACAAATTGTGTGACCTTGGACAAATTTTCTGACCTTTCTGAGGTTCAGCTTCATCAGTTTAAAAATTTGGCTAATAAAATGGTCTATCTCTTAAGATTCAAGGTGTGAGGTATTATACCCAACTACCTGGCACAATTCCTGATACATCGGAAGTGCTAGAGAAATGTTAGCTCTTGTTATCAATGGCTACATTGGTTACTCACCTTTACTCAAACACAGATTAAGGTCTACTCATAAGAAAATATATACAGGAGAGATCCAAGATGGCAGAGTAGATAAACACTGCCTGAATCCTTCCGTGAACACATCAAAATTACAACTAAATTATAGAACCATCAACCTGGAGAACTATCTGAAGTCTAGCTGAACAGAAGTCCTATAACTAAAATCATAAAGAAGCCATGTCGAGACTGGTAGGAGGGGCAGAGATGCGGAACAGGACCCAAACCTTTGTGTGGTGGTTGAGACTCAGGAGGGATATCTCAGCCACAGAGGTTCTCCCAGAGGAGCAAGGGACCCTAGCCCCATAGCAGACACACCCGCCCAGGAAGAGGAGCCCCCACAACATCTGGCTGTGAAAAACAGTAGGGATTCCGACTATCCGGGAGGGACAGAAGGCTACAGAAAATTCAGATGTCATCTAAAGAGGCCCGCATACAGTCTCACTCACAGGCACTCACCTTGGGCTCCAGCAGAAAGACAGTGACTTGAGGGACATCAGAAGCATACAGGGGAGCAAACTGAGGTGTGTGTGTGGCTTCACAGTGAGGGCTGGAGAACAGTCAACATTTTCCCTGTAAGCAGTCCTCCTCCATTGTAACTGGCAGACAGAGGCCATCTTTCTTATATTAAGCCTGCCCCCTATGCTTACGGCCAAATCTGAATATGATTAGCCTGGTGAACTTCTCTGGGACCCCACCCTACCCAACTAGCCAATGCCAGAGCACTTTCTCACCGAGCAGCCAGCCCCGACCACGTTGCACTCTTTCTTGGAAAGCCGTCAGAGTCTAGCAGGCTCCTGGCAGATGGCAACTGGCCCCGGTGTGCTCTGAGACTTTTGCTGAGTTATTCCAGTCTTGGCACTGGCACCAAACCAGAACTTACATTAACCTGGCGACCACAAGTCTTCCCACTCTAGTGATTCCCTGAGTCCCTGCCTCACCCAACTTGCATACCGCATGAGGCTCTATCAGCAGCTAAACCTTAAGGGAGCTGGCAGGTGGCAGCAGGAGTTGGGGTGTCCTTGCTTTTTGTGGGGCTACTGCAGGCTTTGTACTGGTGGCAGACACCCTCGGTTCACAGCGTGGCCTCTCCCATGCACCTCTAGGTTTAGCACAGGCAGCAAACAATTGTGGATCACTTTATAACTCCTGCCAGGTAGCACCTGGCCAGCCACAGGCAGTGGGTGGCCTGGACCTGCACCAGAACCCCTCCCAAGAAGCCCCAGAACCAACATACATGAAGGTTGGCTTCAGACCACAGCAGAGCTTCACCCAAGTCCCACAAGTGGCACACACAAAGGGCAGACTCAACAGGCTTCAGAGCCCACTGGGGTGAACCCCACTCGGTGAGGTAAGCCCCCTGCACAGCAGGCCATAAACTGTAGACATGGCCAAACCCCACAGCCAATCAGCCTGAGGGTCAATCCCACCCATTGACATGCCAATAGCAATCAAGGCTCAACTATAACAGGAGGCACACACAACCTACGTAAGGGACACTCCTAGAGCACCTGTAGCAGGTGAAGAGGGAGACTGTGCCAGAGCCCCACATGGCACCTACCACATAAGGCCACTTGGGCAAGACTGGGAGACATAGAAGATCTACCTCATACATAGAAACAAACACAGAGAGGTGGCCAAAATGAGGGACAAAAGATGTGTCCCAAATGAAAGAATAAGAGAAAACTCCAGAAACAGAACTAAACAAAATGGAGGCAAGCAACCTACCAGAGACAGATTATTTCCTGGAGAAGGAAATAGACATACGAAGCCAGAAAGTGCAGAGTTCCAAACAATATGAACCCAAACATGCCCACAACAACACACATTATAATTAAAATGCCAAAGACTAAAGACAAAGAGAGAATCTTAAAAGCAGTAAGAGAAAGGCAGTTAGTTACCTACAAGGGAGCTTCCATAAGACTGTCAGCTGATTTCTCAACAGAAACTTTGCAGGCCAGAAGGGATTGGCAGGAAATATTCAAAGTGATGAAAAGCAAGGACCTACAACTAAGGTTACTCTATCTAGCAAAGCTATAATTTAAAATTGAAGAACAGATAAAGAGCTTCCTAGACAAGAAAAAGCTAAAGGAGTTCCTCACCACCAAAGCAATATTACAAGAAATCTTAGAGGAACTTCTTTAAGATAGAAAAAACCAAAAAAAATCAAAGTCATGAATAATAAAATGGCAATAGTTATACATCTAGCAACAATTACTTCAAATGCAAATGGATTAAATGCTTCAATCAAAAAACATAGGAGGGCTGAATGGATAAGAAAACAAAATCCTTACATATGCTGCCTACAAGAGACACACTTCAGATTGAAAGACACACACAGGCAGAAAGTAAAGGGACGGAAAAAGATATTTCATGAAAATGGAATTGAACAAACAAACAAAACAGAAAAAGCTGGAGTAGCAACACTTATACCCGAAAAAATAGACTTTAAAACAAAGGCTATAAGAAGAGAAAATAAAGGAACCAGAGATCCCACTTCAGGGTATTTATCCAAAGAAACCCCAAATGATACTTCAAGGGGATGTGTGCATCTATATGTTCATGGCAACATTGTTTATAGTGGCCAATATGTGAAGGCAGCCTGGATGTCCAACGATGGAAGAATGGATAAAGAGGAGGTAGCACATGTGGAATATTGCTTGGTCATAGAAGGGAATGGGTTCTTGCTATCTGTGTTGGCATGGGTGGACCTGGAGGGTATTGTGTTGAGTGGAATATCAGACAGAGAAAAACAGATGCAATGTGATTTCACTTATATGTGGAATTTAAAAAATAGAATTAACAAACAAAACAGAAACAAACTCATGGATACAGAAAACATTTTGATAGTTGCCAGATTGGAGGGGGTTTGGGAGTGTGGGTGAAAAAAGGGATCGGGATTAAGAAGTATAAGTTGGTTGTTACAAAGTAGTTATAGGGATGTAGGGTATAGCATAAGGAATATGATCAATAATATTGTAATAACTATGTATGGTGTCAGATGGGTACTAGATTTATAGGGGTAATAGATGGGAGGAGGTTTGGGGGGGCAGGGTAAAAAATGTAAAAAAAATTAAAAAGTACAAATTGGTAGTTACAAAATAGTCATGGGGATGTAAAGTAAGCATAGGGAATAAAGTCAATGTGTTAGGTGGGTATTAGACTAGTTAGTGGGATCACTTCTTAAATTATATAAATGTCTAACCACTATGCTGTACACCTGAAACTATTATAAAATGATATTGAATGAATTCACAGGCTCAAAAAGTGAGAGAATAAGGAAAGTTTTATTGAAGGTTGGACAGAGAGAGAATGTGTTTAAAGAAGATGGTTGCCCTGGGTAATAAGGAGAGAAACACTGGCAGGCAGGTTGCCAGGGAAGAGTCTTAGAATAGACAACTGCCCCTAACTTTAGGTTAGCTCTTTCTTATACAGGAAAGGGTAGGTAAATTTCCTTATAGCAGGATCTGTGATGTAGAGACTGAGCTCATTTGATTGACATATGTTGGTTATATAACTAGTTTCTTTCTGTGCATGCTCTTACCTATAATGCATACAGAAAAACCCATGGTGTGGGATAGAGTTCAAATAACGGACAGGTTCCAGCAGTTTGCACAGGCGTCAAAATCAGATTACGCTGGTTGGGACTTATCTCCTTTTTCTAAGGGTGTTTGGACATCTTGATTATTTATTTCTAGGGGATGAGTCTGGGCTGTTCCTGGGGAGGGGATACAGGCCTAGGCAGTCCCCCTTCAGGCTCACTTTTATTAACACTTTTTCTGCTCATCAAATGTCAACTGTAATTGAAAATTTTAAAAAGGGGGGAAAGGTGAAAGGGAAAAAGAAGTCCAAATTTCCAGGTGTAAAACAAATAAGTCACGGGGATGTAATACACAGCATAGGGAATATAATCATTAATATTGTGATAGCATAGTATCGCGTCAGATGCTTGTTGGACTTATATGGTTATTACTTCTTTAGATATATAAATGTTGAATAACTATTAGGTACCACTGAAACTAATATAATATTTTATATTAGCTATATTTTTAATAAAAATAATTTTTAAAAGTTAAGAGAATATATAAGACTGAGAAGAAAAAAACTGAAGTTTTCACTAGCATACATCTACATGTCTTCATTATGTTAAATGCAAATAGACTTTCATGTTGATGATAAGCAGGAATGAAGGAATTAATGGGGGAAAAAAAAGACATGATTCTACAATCAGAATTTCCTGGGTACCATCAAAAGAATTCTTAATATATAAGAACTTGAGAGTCATCTTATCATTAGTAAAAATAATTTGCTTAAAAATGTTTAATAGCAACCAAAACTTAGAACATTCTAATGAAATCAGCTCATTTCATAACAGTGTTAAACCATGATTTAATTAAAAAGTGTTTATTTCAGTGTATTCTTTATCCATTTTCATTGAAAAATTTTCCTCAATAAATTGTATTTAAACAGTTTTAACACTCAGGTTTGTACAAAGATTGCCTGTGACTTTTGAAAATCACATTTAAAAAAAAATAGCACTTAAAAGTGCTCTTGTAATTCAACCCCCAAATTCTGAATTTCAAATAGAGAGCAGGGGACTTACCAAATATGTGATGAAGAATCATGTTTTCATGTTCTTTCATTTTGGCAGGAACTCTTGTTTCAAATGAAAACATCCCCTCACCATTAAAGGAACCCAGAGGGCAATCATGAGTTAAGACCTGGAAAATAAAACTGAGAGGAAACACTGGAACAACATGTGGTTGTCATTTTCAAGGCAACAGAGAGGGGAAGTGGTTTTCCACTGCTAGCTAAGCAAAGTCAAGCACACGTACCATATTAACGTGGAGGGCAGACAGTGAAAATGCAAGGAGATAGTGGTTCCTTTTTTCCCCACTCATGGTGAAGCAGGTGCTGCCTTGCCCTGCAGTTAGGACTGCTTAGTTTAGGATCTTGATGTCATTTCATATTTGAGGTAAAGGTTTTCGATTTACATGTGTGGTCTCTCACAACTGCTGTGAAAGATATGGCCATCTCACTCACTTGGACTCCTCTTCCATAAAGAAGAGTCTTGGTAAGTTGTGGGATTTCCCCAAGACCACAGCTAGAAGTTGAATAGGAAATCACAATCCCTGAATTTTCAGTCTTACAGATTATTCTATCTGTTCATGCCTAGGAAAAAAGAAAGAAAAAGAGAGGGGGGAGGGGGGAGAGAGAAAGAGAGAAGGAAGGAAAGAAAGAGGGAAGGAGGATAGGAGGGAGAGAGGAAACAATGGAGGGAGGGAGGAAGAGAAGGAAGGAAGGAAGGAAGGAAGGAAGGAAGGAAGGAAGGAAGGAAGGAAGGAAAAAAAAGAAGAAAGAAGAAAAAAGTGGTATTTTTTTGTTTCAAAAATATATTTATGATACCAGGTTGTAAAAATTGTCTGAACTTGTAGAAATCACTATATCATTCTTCCAGCCTTCTTTATGTTATAGCTTGTGGTCACCTTTCTTGTTTAATCTCTCTCATCAACTCCAGACTTAAATCCTGCTTCATCCATGCTCAAGCAAGCAAGACACATTCTTAAGATATCATAGTATTTACATGGGGAGGCAACCCTTCCCCCTATCTCACGGCAGCCATTGCTAGCTGATTCCAGTACTCTTTCCACCCAGCTCGGAAGCAGCCTCAGGTTCCTTCTCATTCCAGAAGATTACCACCAATTGATTTGGGATGAAACCTCTTTGTCATCTCTGATTTAGACCACAGTTCCTCTAATCTTGTAGCTCCTTCACCTAATAACATTGCCTCTGCCAGTTACATGCTCTTCGGTACATTGAACCTTCCCGAGAGTCACTTTCCTCACCCATAAAATGAGGATCATATAATTATCCCACACTGAGTCTGTAATATGATAATGTATATAAAAACACTATGCAAACATATAGAATAACTGTTATTACCTTTAACATTATGCAATGGCTTGTTTGATTCCATTCCTTTTACTGGTTCCCGTCATAATTAGCTTTCTCCTCCTAAAAATTCTGGCTTGCCTCACGCACAGTAGTATATCAGCTAGCACAGTTCCTGCACATAAATGATCCTCCATAAAAATTAGCCTCCCCACTGCCCACTCCTGCCTCTCTCCTAGTCATGTCACTCATTCATCAACTGTTGGTATTCACAGGGTTCTCACACTATAATCTTCCCCAGTGAAATAAATTACAAAGCATAATGTTTCAAACAAGGATTTATAAACAATATCATGACTGGTTTCATGACTCATTCAACCACAGGTCTCTGGAACATTCCTTACTTCACAGAGAGAAAACCCTGGAAAGAAGTGTTAGCAGCAGGGGCAACCAGGCCTTTCCCTGCCTAACAGGATGATGCTTGTTATGCTGCTGCTGATGGTGACAGTAATTAACATTGACTGAATATTTCCTATGTACCGACTGATCACAAATCTTTATAACAACCATATGTGATAATATTATCTTCGTGTTAGAGATCAGGAAATTGGCACAGAGAGGTTAAACAACTTGCCAAGTTCATGCAACTATTAAGCTGGTGTGTTAGTCAGGGTTCCCCAGAGAAACAGAAGCAATAGGAGATAGATATAGATAGCTGTAGATATAAAGAGAAGATTTATTACAGAAATTGACTACCACAATTATGGAGGCCAAAAAGCCCCACTGTCTGCCGTCTGCAGGCTGGAGAACCAGGAATGCTGGGGATATACTTTAGTCTGAGTCAAAGGCTTGTGAATGGGGGTGTAAGGAAGTGGGGACGCTGGTGGTGTAAGTCCTGGTCTGAATCCAAAAGCTCTATACTCAGAAGCACCAGCTGATGTCCAACGGCAGGAGAAGATGGATGTCTCAGCTCAAACAGAGAAAAAAATTGGCCATTCCTCCACTTTCTTGTTCTATTCAGGCTCTCAATGGATTGGATGATACCCACATTGATGAAAGCAATCTTCTTTACCCAGTCTACTGATTCAAATGTTAATCTTTTCTGAAGACACTTTAACAGACACACCCAGAAATAATGTTTACCAGCTATCTGGGCATTTCTTTGCCCAGTCAAAATGACACATAAAATTAACAATCACAGTAGGTTATGCAATGTTAAATAGGGATTCAAACCCAAGCAGTTTGGTTCCAGAACCTAATTCTCATCTCAACACATCTGCCTTCCTTTTCTCTGCCCTTCTGTAGGAATTTGTGACGTTTGTGTCAAACAGAATGGGATTTCTCAGGAGGGCATGCTGATAGCAGCATGGAGCCAGAGCCTATCTTTCATCCTTGAGCCCCTTTAATTCATCTGCATGACTAGATGGGCACTGTCCAGCCAATGCCTTATTTCCCTGCCTGGGAATCTACACCGTGGTTTCTACATGGAACCATGTAGATTGAAACTACAGCATGGTTTGGGATTTTAAATAGCTCACGGAAAATTTTTGATAGCTGTAGAAATATAAAGGTGTATTTAAAAGTATCAATATGTTAACTAGGCATGAAAATGTTGAATGCAAAAGCAGATAGAGACAGCAAAACAAACAGACACAGGGGCTGGTTGAGTGGCGCGATGGTTAAGAACTGGCTTGGGACGCCAGAGGGCCCCGGTTCGGATCGCACATATGAGGGCCAGTGACACTGCCCTCTACAACTAAGATGCTGAACAACAGCTCGACCTGGAGCTGGGCTGCCGTGAGTCGCCGGCGACAGCATAGGCTGCAGCCCCTGTGGCAGTGGGTTGCCATGGGCTACCGTGTGTAGCCAGCAGCCAGCGTGAGCGGCCAGCAGCCACAGTGAGCGGCCATCCAGAAGCCGGCAACTGATCTGCCTTGCCCGGGAAGAGCGCAGTGATGGTGCCAACTTGGGCCAGTGAGGCAACGTCCTCCACAACTAGACTGAGGAACAAAACAACAGCAAATTATCTGTTCCCCTTCCCCCAATTCCCCCCCCAAAAAAATCTTTAAACAAACAAACAAAAAACAGACACAGGATAAACGGATCTTCTGGTGGATTGGCCAAAAACCGTTTGAAACTGCCAACTAATCCATTCAAAAATTATCTCAGGGGAAGACCAACATTAAATCTACATAATTCTTTCACAATGTATTCATATAGCACATTGTCATGTTATACACTAAATATCTTACAATTTTACTTGTCAATTATGCCTCAGTAAAGCAGAAAGAAACCCAATAAATATGTACTAACCAATATTTTATATACACCTTTGTGCTTCATCTACATTTTCCCCCTTAGGTTATAAAGTGCTTTTTAAAGGTAATTAAAATCTTGTGATATGGCTTATGATAAAAGAAAGAGAAAGAAAAATAAATAAAAAGTAGGCCAAGGAAATAAAAATTATTTAGCCCAGTTATTGGGCTAATACAGCAAAACATTTTTAAGCTCATTTGTTAGGAAAATTCAAAATTGATTGGTCTTTCAAAGGATCAGTAGGAATTAAAAAAAAACAAACCTGTTTATTGAACTCAATCCATTAATGAACTATTTCAATAAATACTTGTTGATGTGCTTTGTAGAAATACAGACATTTTAGGACAAATATAAACTAAGGCTTTGCCACCAACAGATCCTAACTAGAATAAATGCTAAAGAATGTGACTGAGTTGAATAAAAAGTGGTTCTCAGGTGGAAGGTCTGTTGTTCATTTTTTTTGTCTTTCAATAAATGAAGACAGAAAAACATTTAAATCCATATAAACCAGATGATAACTCAGCAATTATACTTATAAGAGTCATGTAAAAACAGGCTTGGGGCCACATTCTGCCTTTGGGCAATTATTTCTGGACTTATCTCCAGGTACTGAGCCCCCACTGTTCATCCTCACTTTCACCTGTGGACCTCTCCATGCCTCTCCAGTGTGGATCATTCTATGCCTTTGCCAATGCTAGTCCCTCCACCTGCACCGTGTTCTCCAACTTATCTCCTGTAAGACCAGCTCTCCAAGGATGTCCATGGCTCTTCACTACCTCTCCCACTCCCAGAAGAATGACTCACTCTTTCTAAACATTTCTGCAGACATTTATTATAACTCATCACACTGTATTATATTTTATGGCTATTATCACACTACGAGGGTTTCTTGTTCCCTTCCTGGTTTTTCTTTAATGTCTAGATGTGAGAGCATCTTAAAGGCAGGGGTCCTGCATCTTCTTTGTTGTTTCGCTATCCCTAGTACTTAACAGTGTCCTACCCATGGTCAATCTTCAATAAAATTAGGAGGAGGAGGAGTGGGGACTGTTAGCAGCTTGAGTCTTTATTAGTTCACAGCACATGAGGGATTCTGGCAGCCAGCGGAGAGCAGACCAGTATGATGGTGCTTGATAGTCATAACAAAGGCTAACATTAAACACTGACAGGGCACAGGGCACCATCCTAAATGCTTTAGGAGAAATAAGCAAAGAACCGAGGCCCCAGAGAACTAAATTACCTGCCCAAGGTTGTAGTGGGTAAGTCCCATCCAAACCCAGGCAGCCTGGCCTCAGCACTGGCACGCTCCATCCCTCTGCTTTACTGCTTGGGGAAGGAAAAGAGGAATACAATGAGTAGAAGTGGGGTGAACACCACTAAGTGGTGAGACAGGAGACCAAAGACAAACTTCACACATTTCACAATTCTGATTTTGCCAGGAAAAGAAAGCTACAAAAATCTCAATGTACATAGTCACATGAGGACTTTGCAATGCAAATTTGTGACAAAGTACAATTAGCTAAAACAAAGCCTTGAAAACCATACCAAATATCCAAAGAAGCATTTTTCCCAGAGAGTGTCATCCCTGATGGAAACAAGGACAAGCAGCATACCTAGAGGAAGGAAAGCCATTATAAAAGCGATGCATAGAAAATTCCAACAAGGCAAGAACATTCACAGCTTTTATTTCACTTAACAGATTGCTGGTCTTTCACAGGGAACACTTTATATCCATCACAATGTGACCATTGAACGTGCATATCGCTGTCCAAAGACAGGACAGTTTTTGTTTATTATTAAAAAGTAGTAAACAAAAAAATGGGCAGAGGATATGAAGAGACATTTCTCCAAAGAGGACATACAGATGGCCAACAGGCATATGAAAAAATG
>NW_017731870.1:52182-117161 GCF_001890085.2 Hipposideros armiger
TTAAAAAAAAAGTAGTAAACAAAAAGCAGAGAAGACCACGAGAAAGTAGGGGGACCCTGAAATGTCACGAAAAAACAAAGCTCTCACAGGTCCATTACTTTGGAGATGTGGAATCTGTGTAATCAGAGGCGATCCACATCCAAGCTCTCTCCAAGAAAGGAGTAGCACTGTGATGGTGCTCACCATGATTGGCTGGAGTTTGCCGGTTTGGGGCCTTGGTGCGCCTTCCCTCCACTTTCTGAGGAGCAAGGGTAACTGGGAGATTTTACAGCATTTAGAAAAGCTAAGAGGAAAATTACAGGACAGGAGCAACTTCAGTTTCCTTCACGTTTCAGAATTTGACCATTCTCCAAAGGAAAGTGCTTTTGTTGTCATCGAAAAAATTGCTGCAACAGGTCTTCAACACTTTCAGCCTGGGTGTCTCTCAGTCTTCTTGGAATGAAAGCAATTTAGAGAGACTCCTAAATGGACTTTTATCAGCAAATGGAGAAGACAGGGATGTGTCTGGGGCAGGAAATTGGGTAAGAGGGCCATTCATTCTCAAAAAGGGAGGATATCAAACTTGGAAGAAAGAGTTATTTCGGAGGGATCCATGACTATTTGCAAGACCAAAATTGTAGCAACTGTGAGTGGAAGGTCATCCATGTAGAAATCCGAAGGTGTTTTCTGTTCATTGAGCAGCTCACAAGAAGACTTCAGGACCTCTTAGGAAATAGTCACTTACATAAACTAATTTGGGGTTGATTAGTAGTATCATTTTAGATGTCTCCTCAAATCATGTGATATTTCTACGCAATGCTTTACTTATTCATTTTGTGACAGGGTAATATTTTCAGTAAATTTTCTGAACAAATAAAACTATTTTTATCATTTGAAAATATCGATTTATTAAAATTAATTACACAATTATTTATAATTAAAATATTAATATATTTGGTGATTTATATATAAAATATTTTTAAATTAAATATATTCTGTCTTTTATTTCATTTTAACAATCAATATCTTCTAAATTCAGTATTCTTATAACTTTGCTCAAAGGATAACCTTCAGACTGGTTCATTTGATAGAGAAAATAATTATCTTAAACTATCTTTAGGGTCATTTCACAATGCATGAAGAAAGAGTATCTTGATAGAAGAACTATCAGCTAATAAATAAGATGTGGCAGTGATGAAAAATTTGGTAATTTCTGTTCTCAGTGAGTCCTAAACTTCAGCTAGAACAGGAATATGTCTTCTGCCCTAGCCATTATCGCAATTCTGAGCATGTCAATCTTCTATTTTGGATGTTACATGTGATTTCATAAGAGAGTCAGAACAAAGAAAAGATGGGGATAAAGATGATGGTGGATAAGGAGAAGTGAGGGAAAGGGGGGAAGATGGGGTAGGAATTCCCGAGATGCACTCCTATCAGATCTTGCACACTGACAAGTGGGAAAGGCCCTGAAAGATGGTTACCCTCCCTTCTTAGACTTCCTCTCCTCCATCTAAGCTCATCAGTAATAAATCCTAAATCATCAGTGCGTATTCATTCAGTGTTGTCTTCAAGTCTAGGTGAAGCTTGAGGCCACATTCTCAATATCACAATTTATTCAGGGAAATTCGGACACAGACACACGGAGGAAAAGATTATACGAAGACAGGGCAGAAATTAGAGCAATGAGTCTACAAACCAAAGAACGTCAAGGATTGACAGGAGCTACCAGAAACTAGGAAGAGGCAAGGAAGGATCCTCCCCTACCATCTTCAGAGACAAAGTGGTCCTGCCAACACCTTGAGTATGGATTTCCATCCTCCAGAACTGACGGAATACATTTCTTTTGTGGTAAGCCACCTAGTTTGTGGTTCTTTGTTACAGCAGCCCTAGGAAACTAATATAGTTTACCTTGGTTCACACAGCTTAGTGGCTGCATACTGACCCAACTCACCTCATGGCCAGTGGTGGCCTCACATTGATTATGGACTTCTCCCACAGTCCCAAGCTCTTCCATGTTCCAGCAATCGGTTTTCTGTTTGCTGACCTCTGTCACTCCACTGAGAGAGAAGATGCAGCTTCCTGACATCATTTTTGAGTGGAGAGAGAAAAAAACAGATGTTCTCCGATATGGTTCCCCAGGAAGTAATCAGCTGGTTTTTGTGATCTCTTAGTGCTTCCACCTTTCAAATCTTCCTGTCGCTAAATTAAAAGTTAGCACGTCTTCTGTGTACACATCAAAATTTGTGTGCAGCCTCAGAAACATCTCATGGCACTTTTTACAGTGTCTGAAAGCTTTGGTTTATTTGCCAGTGTGTTTAATAGAGAATATACACCATACATGGATTTATAATATTTAAGAATTAGATTACAATAAAATACAGCTGTAAAATAAAAGTAACAATAATTTGATCTTTTAAATAATAGTATTTCAAAAAGTATTTTTGAATCCTACCTACAGTGCTTCAGGATACATGTTTCAGAAATTAATTTTCACAGAAATACTTTAAAAGTTCTGTTTTCTTGTAATTAAGAGAAGTAACTAAAATCCTAGGGGCCTGCACCTAAATACTTCTAAGATTTGAACACAGGGACCGATGATCACAACAGAGGCAGAGTGAGGAGGAATGAACGCATGACTTGGGTAGGAAAATCCAGCTCACAGTAAGTGCCAGATCTTGACCACCATTTGCTACGCAACTAGACAGTCACTTAATCCCTCAGCGTCCTTAGGTCTAAAACCACATCAATAATATTTACCCTTCCAACTCATTAGCAAGAGTAAATGAGATAATGTATATAAAATACTAGGTAAAATGTTCAATACAATATGAACCTTCAATCTCCCACAAAACAATACATTTCAAGTCAATTCAAGAAACTATTTTTGCACTATTTGCCACTCAGGTTTTTTTAAACCACCCCAATACCTAATCAATTAAAACACATTTATTTAAAAAGTAAGTTACTGGTTCATTTTAAGAGGGGCGATTTTCATTTCACTATAACTTCTATCAGGACGAGGTGATACCTACTACAAGAGTTAACATGTCAACTCCTATTGATTGGTAGCAAAAATATTTTAGCACCAAAGTGGGTGTATCATCCTTGTAAATTACATATTTTAATAAATCACTTACTGAATTTCAGCCATAATAGTGTGCCAGGCGCTGTGCTGAGAAAATATGTGTGTCTGTATGTACAAACACACATGTGTGCATGCATGCACACCCCAAACAAAAACTAATTCCCCACCGAAATGCTGTGAAATTGGAATGATTACTTTACACATAACTAGAACTTAAAGGGATGAATATCTTACCCAAAAGGTCTCCTTTAATTTCTTTTGTTTTAAGCCACCTAGTTTGTGGTATTTTGTTACAGCAGCGCTAGGAAACTAATATAGTTTACCTTTTGTGTTCATATTATTTTTGAAAAAATATTTAACACACTTTTGACAGAATATCCTTGTAGTTTATCATTTTAAAGATTTCTCTGTTCAGTTCATTACCCAATAGTGTTATCTTCCATTAAAATATAGACTGACATTTGTGAGGATTGCATCCTCAAGACCTTCAGCAATACCCAAACATCACTATTGTGTATTTTCCCCACATGCACACAGAACTCAGGTCCCTCCAGTGCTACAGGCACCCTGTGAGGCTGAGGCACCTTGGGGAGCTACGCTTACACAGCCCTGCCTGCATTGCAGCCTCCCAGAAGGTGGGTACAATTGAGGTTTGTGCCTCTGTGAGATCACACACATCTTGAACGAGAAATTAATCAACAACTTGAGGTAGCTCTAAATCACCAAAGCCAAAAATATTAAATGTCTAACCATCAAAGATCTCTAACACAGTATGTTTGAGGAAGAGATAATAATTTTCCTATTAGAATATTTCTGATGGTCAAGGAAATTTTTGAACACATTTGTTTTCTGTGAGAAAATGAATCTTAGTTCAGGAAGAGTGGAGCTGAGAATGTGAGGCCACTTCCCTCTCCTGCACATTCCTTAATGTCCTTCCTACAATCCCACTCAAGATAGTATCCTGTCTCCATTTCTTTACTTTTTTTTATTATTAGTTTCAGGTGTACAAAACAATGTAATAGTTATCCTTTTCACACCTCACAAAGTAATAACCCTCCTGCCCCCATCCAGTGCCCTCCCACCTCTGATATCATACATATCTATTACAATTCCATTGACTCCATTCCCACACTATACTCCACATCTCATGACTATATGTATATAAAATTATAGTTGACATACAATATTATCCAACATCAGCTTCAGATATACAGAGCAGTGGTCCGGTCTCTACACCGTCTGTGGCATGGTCTCCCTAACAAGACATGAGTCCATCTGGCCCCCTAAAAAATATTTACAACATTATTGATTATATTCCCCAGACTGTCTTTTCTATCCCTGAGGCCATATTGTAGTTACCAATTTGTATTGTCTTGTCCCTTCCCCTTCTCCTTCTTCCCCACCCCCTCCCAACTAGCAACCCTCAGTTCTTCCTCTGTGTCTCTGAGACTATTTCTGTTTACGTTTCTCATTTATTCAGTTCTTTAGATTCCACATGTAAGTGAGATCATATGGTATATATCTTTATCTGACTGACTTATTTCACTTAACATAATGTTCTGTAGGTCCACCCATATCATTGCAAATGGTATGATTTCCTTCTTCTTTATAGCTGAGTAATACTCCATTGTATAAATGTACCATAATTTCTTAATCCAGTCGTCTACTGATCGGCATTTCGATTGTTTCCAAGTCTTGGCTATTGTAAATAGCGCTGCAATGAACATAGGGGTGCATATATTTTTTTGAATTAGTGTCTTGGGTTTTTCTGGATAAATGCCTAAGAGTGGAATTGCTGGGTCATAAGGTAGTTCCATTTCCAGTTTTTTGAAATACCTCCATACTGATTTCCATAGTGGCTGCACCAATCTGCAGTCCCACCAACAGTGCACCAGGGTTTCCTTTTCCCCACAACCTCTCCAGCACTTGTTGTTTGTTGATTATTGATGAAAGCCATTCTGACTGGAGTAAGGTGGTATCTCATTGTGGTTTTCATTTGCATTTCTCTAATAACTAGTGAGGTTGAACATTTTTTCATATGCCTGTTGGCCATCTGTATGTCCTCTTTAGAAAAATGTCTCTGCATATCCTCTGCCCATTTTTTAATTGGGTTGTTTGTTTTTTTGATGTTGAGTTGCATAAGTGTTTTATAAATTTTGGATATTAACCCCTTATCAGATACATCATTGACAAATATCTTCTCCCATTCAGTAGTCTTCCTTTTTGTTTTATTGATGGTTTCCTTTGTTGTGAAAAAAGTTTTAAGTTTGATGTAGTCCCATATATTCATTTTTTCTTTAACTTCCCTTGCCCACAGGGATGTATCAGTAAAAATATTGCTCAGGGTAATGTCTGTAAATTTAGTCCCTATATTTTCTTCTAGGCTGTCTCCATTTCTTAAATAAATTTAATCACTTATTCTCCACAGAATTCTTCCCCTGAGTCTTTAACTGTGCACAGTCTCCCAAATGTGGGGACAACTTCCCTTGATAGTAATGTCCTGATTTTCCTGAAATTGGATTCTTTACCATCTCCAAGGAGTCTTTATGGGGTTACCTGACAACATTCTCAATGATAGCTATTTCAAATAACATTAAACACCATTTCATGAGTGCTACTTCTCACCTGGCATCTTGCCAGGTTGGGGGGAGAGGAAGTGAATGCAAAGATTCCTGTACCCTGAAAGGTTGAAGGGCAATGAAGAGTCAGGTATACAATCGCTATAGGTTGTGGTAAATGTAAATCCTTAAATGAGAAAGAAGACCCAAAGAGGGAGGAGGAGATAAAACAGAGGGTTTAAAGAGGCAGGAAGTGGTTATGTTAACCCCATAATGTCAAGTGAAGCAGAAAAGCAAGGAATATGGGGTCTGAGGAGCATGTCAACTGGGCTATGAATGGAAGGAGAGAGATAAGGCAACAGCTAGAGTGCAAAGCACAGTCAAAGGAAAGTGGTCTGTTAGTTGCGTCTTAACATGCCTCGAGGGTGATAGATTCAATTAACTTTAATATGACAGCTGCCACAAAAAATGTAATGGTGATGGATGGATAGCTGAACAGCTTCAGATGTAATTAAATTAAGTTGGAGGGGAAAGCACATCCTCTGAAACACAGGTTAGAATTTTAGATTAGTGTAAAGACTAGCCAGTGTTCTGTTTAGTAAATACCACCTTCCAGAGTTCAGAGGCAAAATTTTTAATTATTTAAAAAACAATTATGTGGGTAAAGGCAAATTTGAATCATTTGAGTTGTCCTGAGTTCAAATCGTAGCTTTCTGCTTGCTAGCAGTGTTAACCTTGGACAACTCACTTAAATTATCTGAATTCTTTCCTCATCTGTAAAATAGAGAGATAATAATAGTATACCACTTGCAGCTTTGTGGGAGGAGCAAATGAGTTCATTCATATAAGGTATTTAGCATAGAGACTAGCAACAGTCAACTCTCAATATATTTAGTTATCATCATCATTATTATAATTATTAATACTTTATTAGGTAGTTTGTTTCTTTTAACTTTATCCTTTTTGTTTTATAACTTTCCTTATTCAAAAAATGTTTACAAAACATGCTGCAATTTTGCTTCTTGACTCTGTGTATAACATACAACCACAAAGTCTTAAATTCTCAAAGCTTAATTCATTCTTAAAAATCTCTTACCTAAGAACTTGAAAAAGCAACACTGGCTTTACAAGTGATTTAAATATAATGCAAAAATTTTTATCTAGTGAGATCAATATAAAAATTACCTTTTGAAACTATTTATATCTGTAGCTTAAGTGATGTTTCCATCATTACAAAATTAAAACTTTTTTCTAAAATTACCATATTAATGTGGGTGGCTCCCCTAAGTAGTTTATGAAGAGAATTAATCTAAGAAAAACAATTTTCAGTAATCATAGACAATGGCATGGAACAAGAATATTTTAAAATGACAACTGGAAATGAATTTAAATAAAACCTTAACTACACGTAACAGGGATAACAGTTTTGAAATATACTAATATGATTTTCTCTTTTGCATTTCTTTTTATGTGACCTTCTTCCTGGCCTGCTAGAGGCATCCTTTTACCTCAGGAAATTTGGGCTGGTTTCAGTAAGACTGCAAAGAGATAGAAGAGTTCACACTCAGCCTCTACCTATCAAAGTGATAGGCAATGGTTTTGAGAGTCTAACTTTGTTTCAGTCCCTAGTAAGGCAATGGTTTTGAGAGTCTAACTTTGTTTAAGAAGTAAAACTCTTCTAAATTCCCCCCAAAGTCTCCTTTTATTATAGTATAACTTGGAGAGCTGTGGATTGAGTTCTAGAATAAGCCACAGGGAAATAAAACTTAATTTATGATAATAAGGGAAGACATACCTCCCTGGGGAATTAGTGGGGAGGTTTCTAGGATAGGAAGAAAGAGAGATTCTAAAAAAAAAAAAAAAAAAAAAAAAAAAAAAAAGTTATAGACTGAAAAGATCTATAGCAAAAGTCCCTGTTCTCTCTCCCTCACTCCCTCTCAGCATCAGCCTAAAACAGAGCATCTCCTTAAATTTTGCACCCTAGGTGCCTACTAGCCTCTTCTAGTCCCAGCCCTGCTACAAACATGGTAATAGGAACATTCTGAGCAACATGGAGGAATCAGCTGCCATAGGTTTAGTGCCCTACTTTCTCAGGTGGATGCTGGAAAACCGGGGGCTTTTACAGCAGCAGCACATTCAGCACAGTGTCGTGTCCAACATGTTGTGGGAAACACAGGGAGGTGCCTGCATGGGTAGTCTGAAACAATGTGACTCATCCCCACAGCTTGCTTTAGAAATGTCCTTATGACCTCTAGGAGGACGAGGAGATGAAGAGAGGATGGGAGGACAAGCAGAGGCCTTGGGGGTGGAAAAGAAGGCTGTCAAGGCAAGGATAGAAGATAGAAGGCAATCAAATGGGTGGTGGTCTGTAATCAGTAGCAGGTGGAACCAGTTTAGTATCAACACATTTATTGAGGACACATCTAGTGTACAGATACCAGCGGGACATAGCTTCTCCACAAGAGGCTGCAGGTACTAAATGACAACCCAAGGGTCTGTGTGTACACGTGAGACTGAGTCTTCACCACCTAAGGGTTGTGTGAACGTCCTTATATACCGAGGTGCCTTGGGGAGAAGAGCAGTAACTCAAGGAGACTGAAAGGAGGATATTGAGTTCATTTTATTTTGTATTGTTTTCCCTTGATAATCAACGAGGTGTGGGTTCATAAACAAAAATAAATCAGTTTTTTCAAAACAAACAAATAATAAAAAAGACTACACTTCTCGTTCTAAATATTAGTGTGCTAAATTTTAGCATCATTATTGAAGTGTAACTGACATATAATGAACTGCACATATTTAAATTTGGTAAGTTTTAAGATAGGTATACACCTGTCACCATCACCACCATCACCACCATCAAGACAATGAACATAATTTCTCATTGCTTCTTGGCAATCCCTTCCTTCTGTCGCTCCCCTCCCCCATCCATTCTCAGGCAACCAATGATCTACTTTCTCTCACCATAAATTAGTTTCCATTTTCTAGAATTTTATATAAATGGAGTCACATAGTATGTACTCTTTTTATATCGAGCGCTTATAGTCAACATTATTATTTTGAGTTTCATCCATGTTATTGCTTACATCAGAAGTTCATTTCTTTTTATTGCTGAGTAGTATTCCACTGTATGAGAATGCCACAATTTATTTATCAGTTTATCTGTTAATGGCCACTTAGGTTGTTTCTACATTTTGATTATTACAAATAAAGCTGTGTGTAAGAGTTCCAGTTATACCACATCTTCGTCAACTTTTGATATGGTAAGTCTTTTTAGTTTTAGCCATTCTCATAGGTGTGTAGTGATATCTTATTGTGGTTTTAATTAGTATTTCCCTAATGACTAATGGTGTTGAGTATCTATTCAAGTACTTGCCATCTGTGTGTATTCTTTGATTAAGTGTGTGTTCAAATCATTTGACTTCTTAAAAAATTAGTTTGTTCTATCATTGAGTTTTGAAAGCTCTTTATACATTTGCATACAAGTCCTTTATTACTTACATATTTCATAAATAATTTTTGCTAATCTTTATCTTGTCTTTTCATTCTCATATAAATGACTTTTGAAGATCAGAAGCATCTAAGAAATACTTGCTTAGGTAGCTATGAAGTATCAATGAAATATCTAGGGTCATAGCCAAGAAATCTTTTCTTCTGTGTTTTCTTCTAGAATTGTTATAGTTTTAGGTTTTACATGAAGTGTTACATTTTGACTCTATTATATGTAACAGAAAGAAAACCAGCACTTGCAAACAAATACTGAACAGTCGCATGAAACAAGTTAATATTACATAGTGGTTAAGAATTCAATATCTGGAGACAGGATGAAGTTCTGATCTCAGTTCCAACATTTACTAGCTTTGTGGGCCTTAGCCAAGATATTTAACTACTCTGACCTTTTTTTCTCATCTATCAAATTAAGTAAGAACAGTTCCCATCTCATAGGGCTGCTCTGAGGATTGAGATAACTCATAGAAAGAACTGTAAGAGTCAATAATATAATCATGTGAACTGGGGGAGGGGAGTGTCCATGGCATAGAAAACATATTTTAAAATGGTTCCCATTAATAGTTGAATGAACCAACTACACACTTGAACACAATTGAACACAATTGCCTTCTAATAGGACAGAAGATAGATTTGGGAATGATGATGTAACAAAACAAGTATCCAAGTCCAGGGTTTGATCTTCTGAATGGAAGAGTAAATGAGGAAGCCATTTAAAGGAAGGATGGTTAAAGCTCTAGCAGAGAAGTAGAAGCAATGCTTCATATTAGCTGGAAAAGAGTGATAATAGAGGCTGAGAGTACATCTAGGCAAAGATTAGATGACTATGAGTGATGTCTGAGTAAGTTAAGATAATGGGGTAAATATAGATGAAATTTTTGCATAGTGATGTGGAAAGAGATCTCAACCCAGCTTTAAATAAGGAGATTAAACCACATACTTTCTACGGTCCTGTATGGATCTAGCAGTCTGTGAAATTTCCAATCTGTGCTGTGAGATTGGGGATGGGAAGAGCTGAAAGCTGTGATCCCTGAAAATTTCAGTAGTTGAAATAAAAAAGAAATCTAGCATTAAAAGTTGTAACCAGCTCCTTATAGAGCCATTTGTGGCTCATGGAAGAAATGGGCAATGGGGCACATTCCCAGAATCTCTGCTCTCAGTGAATATCACATGAAGTATTGGCATTCAAAAATAAGATTGACAAGGAATGAGAGTGAAAGAAATACAGAAACAGAACGATAGATAGATGGATGGTTAAGCGTCCAAAGTTGGTATATTCTACCACAGGGGTTAATTTCTCTGAAGAGCATTGTGAAACAGTATACTTTATCACTTTTTGTATGTGGTTTTAAAAAAATCTTGAGCCATCTATTATTGCCATGAAGTATTTTAAGGCTTTGTCTCCCAATTGGTCTTCATAAGGGTAAAAACAAATTTAAACACTTGTCTAAGGAAAGCAAAACTCACATGTTCAAATAATGTTAAAATTTCTTCCAAAGATATGAATTTATTAATTTTGAGTTATTTGAACTGTCTTGGCCTCTGACTTCTGTACAAATAGATATAATTGAAAAGTCCACTCTACATATTATAGTAATACAACCATCACTAAAAGTTTTGTTTGATTTTGGTTACAATTTTGGGAGAGGAAAACTCATACCAGGTTTCATCCATTCACTTAATATTTATAGACACCTATCAATGCTGAGCACTGTACTTGGTGCTTTTATACATTTTCACCTGTACATTTTTTAATTTAATCCAAAAATTGCATAGTTTTGGCAAAAGAACGTTTGTTCAGAGAAGTGAAAATTTGTCAGATTCTTACTGTTATAAAAGGTAGAGACCTCCAGGAATCTGTCATCTAGCTTAGTAAGCAGGAACTTCAATAAAAACACCTTAAGGTAAATGCTATCATAATCATCCATTAGCCCAGTGTGGCTCCCAAAGGAAAGCCCAGGAAGGGCTTTAAAAAGTAAGTAGCTCTTTGACAGGTAAATATTGGGCTGTGAGAAGGGGAGGAGGTGGAACAGAAATTCAAAGTAGAAGAGAAAAGTTTCACAGAGACACGATGGCCAGGGAATGCCTCTTGTGGTCATGGAATGGCAAGTTGCTGCCATTGGTGGAATAGGGTGGTATGAGATGTTAGCATGTGACAGACTTGAAGGCAAGATGAGATATCCCTGTAGCGGGCAACAGGGAACCAGCAAAGGATATTGACCAGAATGGCAGGATCAGGAGAATGTAGTCGGGGTAGAGCGAGGAGAGACGAGGCAGCGAGGCTGGTGGAGGCTGTCTTGGACCCAAAGAGGACCTGCCCTGGAGCCCTGCCACAAGAAAGGGAGGATTTCACTTCCCACTCGAAATGTTCTCTCATGAGCTCACTTCTGCACTAATTTATTGAAAACAGGTAAAAATGCCTAAACGCTTTAATTGAGGGGGTTTTTGGTTGTTTTGTTTTTGGTCAACCAGGAAAAAAGAAATTTTTTGTGTGCTCTTTTTACCCAGATTCTGGGTAATAAGGAATGGAAGTGGAATGCTAGTGATCAGTAGGGGATCACAAAAGGATGGAATCAACAGAATTTGACTGTATGGGGAGACTTAATGATGACTCCCAAATTTTAAACCTGAATGATTAGGAAAATGGTCATCTTCCTGTGAGAAACAAGATAATGATTTGAGAAGAAAGACAGTTTGCATATTTTAAATAGGTTCAGTTGGAAGTTAAAATAGGATTTTCATGCAGAAATGTCCCGAAGCTGTTGAACGGCCAGAGCTGGTGTTCACAAAAGTAGGGGCTGGAGATAATATAGTCAGCCATTGTCTGCACGGAAAGAAAGTCATGAGTGGTGTGTGTCTGCACAGAGGGATACATGGTAGCAAATGAAAAAGATTGCCCAGGGCAGACCTTTGAGAAATAGAGCAGGAGAAAGTGATTCATTGAGAGAGAGAGAGAGAGAGAGAGAGAGAGAGAGAGAGAGAGAGAGAGAGAGAGAGAGAGAACAGGAAGCAAGAGAAGTATAATAGAACATGCAGAGTTGCAGAGGTAAAGGGAGGAGAGGTGAAGTTGGTAAATGCAGGGGAATGAGGATGTAGCTGCAGGGGTTGTGTTTGGTGATAAAGGGTCACTTCCTCTGGGCAGACTTTCTGCCTTCTCCTTCCCATCCCTCCAGGCCATCTAGGTAGGTCTTTCTTCTCATTGCTTGGCCTGAGTACAGATGACGTTGAGGACAGGTTAGCTACCAGTGTTTGCTTGTGTATCAGTTTCTCCTTTAGATGAAATGCTCCCCAAGAACAAGGACTGTGTGGGGTCATCTACACAGGAGTACAGCATGGATGGGGACTCGGGAGGAATTAAAGCACCTCCCCTGAGAGAGCAGTTTCAGGATAGTGTTGGGAAGGCAAGTAAAACAATAAGATGTTATGAAACAGGGAGATGGTAGGGCGGGAGTTATGAGCAAAAGGAGAAAGAAAGTTATACTCAGAGAGAAGCAGAAAGAATGAAATATTTAATTATAGGGTAGGAGAGATTTAAATAAGTTCCTATACTGTGGTGAAAGCCAGTGAAAAGGCTTAAAGATGCAGAAAGAGGCGGTGGTTTAATAAGTGAAGTGACTTTGAAAAGGGACTGGTAAATGCAGGGCGGGGGTGAACCTCTGACTGAGGGCAGGCGGTAGGTGAAGGTGCAGAGAAAGGTAGAGGTGAGAGTTGAGTTATGAGGTGAGAGGTCAGAATGGACTATGAGGAAGGAACCTATGGCCTAAAGGGGGTGGGGGATGGGGGTGAGACCAAAAACAGACCTTGTGAAGTTCTCATACTGCCACTTATCAGTTCTGTGACCTGTGGCAAATGACTTAACATTTTTTTCAAAGCCTCAACTTCCCTTTAGGTAAAGTGGGGGTACTACTTTCCAACTCCCAAAATCGGGAGTTATTGTCCCACTTACTTGCAAGTGCTTTGTTGGCTATTTGCTTTAAAAAATATATTATTTTGGAATATTTCCCTTAGAGGGCAGAGAAGCTGAAAGATGGTCTGGATCTTTTTTTTTTTTTAAGATTTTATTGGGGAATTGGGGGAAGGGGAACAGACAAGTTGCTGTCCTTTTTGTTCTTCAGTCTCTATGTGAAGGACGTTGCTTCACTGCCCCATGTTGGTATTGTGATCATTGCACTCTTCCCAGGCAGATGGGTGCCTGCCTCTGGACTGCAACTCACAGCAGCTGAGGCCACTCACGGTAGCCCATGGCAGCCCACTGCTGCAGGGGCTGCAGCCTACGCCATAGCCAGTGGCCCCCGGCAGCCCAGCTCCAGGTTGAGCTGTTGTTCACCATCTTAGCTGTCAGAGGACAGTGTCACTGGCCCTCATGTGGGATCCAAACTGGGGCCCTGCTGCTCAGAGCTGGCGTCCCAAGCCAGCTCTTAACCAACGCGCCACTCGGCCTGCCCAGATGGTCTGGATTTTATTAGCAAAGTAGGAGGTGGGTCATCTGAAGCGAAGAAGATAGTGATACCAGAGGCCTGAGTGATCAGGAGAAGGCTTTCTGAGTGCTGGGCATAGGATAAGATGAATGCAACTTGAATACGTAAAATTATTTGCAAGCATCAGTGAGGACCCAGGGGAGATGAGAGTGTAAGGATGCCTGATCCTGGAGGAATCAGGCCCATTAGCTGAAAAGATGTTAGGGGAGGTGCGGCCACAAGCTCCCTCACTGAACTGCTCTCACAGGTAAGGGTAATTAGATAGGTTCCCACCTGGGGCCCAGGTATTCGGAGAGGCTTTGGGATGGCGCGATTGCCCGTTTTTGAAGGCCAGGTGGGAGGGCCCATTCATTTCCACGAGGCTGTAATGGAGTCTCAACCCAGAGATTAGGACATCCGGTAAGGAGCTGCGTGAGCCCGCCCGCAACGCCGGCGTGTGTGGCTGTGTTCCCGCCGCCGCTAGGCCAGGGCAGCCTGACGCACGTGCCGAGCCCCAGTGGGCCATTCGTGGTGCAGCGCCCTACCGCCGCTGGAGGAACTTGAGGAACTTGGTTTGCAGCTCGTGTCCATTGCACGACCTTGGTTTTTTGTTGTTTTTTTTAAATTGCTGAGTGTGGACAGGCCCCGCCCTTCCGCGCCGGGCCGCTGGGCTGCCCCTCCCCAGCTATCCCGAGGTGCTCCTTCCCGAACGGCGCTGGAGGGCCTGGCGGCGGCGGCCCATGGGGCCCATGGCACTGCCCGCCTGGCTGCAGCCCAGGTAGGGCGCTCGGCAGAGGCCGGAGGGGAGGGGCTGCGGGAGGAGGCAGGGCGGGGTCCCCCAACCCCATCGGCGGCTGGGCTGGCACTGGTGAGCGCCGAGCAGCGCAACCCTGCGCCTCGCATACCCGGGAGCTCTATACGGATATTAGTTACTTCAATTCTTTCCACAACCCTGGGAAGAAGGCTCTGTTATTTTACATATGCGGAAATAGGAAGGACAGGCTGCGTGGCCACCGCTTGATTTTGTGCGCTCTCTGCCAGTCATTCTTACTTTCTTCTCCCTTACCCCTCCCCACACCCGCATCCCTCCCCTTGATTTTCTCAGACGCAGTGTGTTTAGACGCAGAGTGAATTTTAGATTTACCTGCTGCCGAAACACCTAAACATGTGCATATTTGAGGGCCCAGTTCCGGAGAAACTGATTCAGTGGTCGGACCAGAGACTGTATGTTTAACCAACACTCCAAGTGATTCTGATGCTGAGAGGAATTCCTCTTCCTAACCCCTTTAGTAGCTTGTGTCATCTGTAGAGTAAAAGCATCAAGCTACACTGTAACTGCTTCCCAGCCTACTTGCCTTCTCAGAGGTTTCACATCTCCAACCAGGAGAAAACCTTGTATACACTGGTAGGGCCACTCCCAGTACCCTTTTGAACCCCCAGGAAACACTTCATCCAGTGCTAGTCTTAACTCCCTCAAACGCTTCTGTCACTCTTCTCTTAGTCATCTCTCCAGCAATCCATTTTTAAACTCAGCTTGACTTCCCTTTTCTGGCCTGAGCCACTAAACTGCCTTCTATGTGTGTGATGAAGGAAACATCTGCCCTTGCAAAAATAAGAGGCAGTGGTGAGATACTGACCCCAATCACACAATGCATTGATTGAAACGTCAGATATATCCAGTTACTGAATTATCCGCCATTTGGGAATGCCACCATAACCCCTCCTCTCCTGTAACGATAAACCAGTTAGTTCCCTCTCAAACTCTGCACTTAGAACACATTCACCATATCAATCATCCATTCCTGCCCCCAAATATTCCATTTCCCCCCAAAAAATATTCAAAGCAGTCTTTGCTACGCTTACTGTTATCCCTTGGTGAATAGCACGGTTAGGACTTTATCAAAGATGAAGTGGATTTTGAAATAGAACCAGATTTGGCTAAAGCAAATTCAGGATATTCATTAGTGGATGGTGTGTGCTATGGGTCCTTTCAAAATCTGATATGCGTTAGACAGGTAACCAAGTAAAAGACGCTGATATGGAATAGTTTTCTCTTGCTTGCTCAGGTTGGCCCATAGGTTAGTCAAAAGACACATGTACAATGCTGGAAGGATGATTATAAAGGAAGTGTTTAATGGTATTTTTCTGTATTTATAGGTATAGGAAGAATGCCTATCTTTTCCTCTACTACTTAATCCAGTTCTGTGGCCACTCATGGATATTAACAAATATGACAGCCAGATTCTTTTCATTTGGAAAAGGTAAAACTCCAAAACACTTTTTGATTTTTACCTGTTAATCCTCGTTTTCACCTATTCATGCTTATATTAACTTTTTCACTTCTATGAACTTCACCTAATATCCTTCACTTTTGTAAAATTTAGTGACCACATTTTCCAGTAACCATATTCTTGCTTAGTGCAAAAACCAAAACCTTTTTTGGAGAAGCGGGAGGTAAGATGAAGGTAAAGGGATTGGCTTTCTCCTGAACAGGCAATTTGCCCTGAAAATGTAGACATGGCATTGGGGTGGTACCATTTCTCTTTTTCTTCTTGGTTCTGCACCAAACCTGAGTATATTTGGTGTGTTTGGAGGAAATCTGTGAATTGCAGTGAACATTTTGTGCAGAGAAATCAGGAATTAACCAAATTCTTCCCTTATTTTTTTCTTTTTTCTTTTTTTATTTGAGCCATCCTGCCACCTGTTGGCAGCTCAGCAGCAGCTCAGCTTGGGCCAGGAATCGAACCGGTGACCCTGTTGCTCAGAGTCCGCACTCTTGAGCGAGCTCTTAACCAACTGAGCCACTTGGCCGGCCCCCCTTCCCTTATTCTTTATTCCCCAGGTTTAAGGTAACTGGAGACTACTAATAAATGAAAGACAAACTGTATATTTTCCAGGCCTTTTGTTCCCCTAAAAGAGTAATGTATCCCTAAGGACACACTTTGCAGATGACTCATCACTTATATGGGAGTTGGCACTAATGGTTTAAGTCATAAGCTTCCTCTAGTTTCCTAAAAAGTAAAAATTTTAAATAGCATTTCAATTTTCAAAAATGAATCACTAAATGATTGTCAAAATAACATTCTGTTCATGTTCTATCCCCACATGGGTAAGTATCATCACAGTTTATAACTGTTGGGTGACTTGACAATTTGAGCAGCTGCTGGTTTCAGCTAAAAACAAACATGTAGACTATATCTGGGAAAAGTCATGCTGTGCTCATCAGTTCAGACTTCTGTATCATCAGGAAATTAATCGACTTCTGAGGTATCATAAACTCTTTTATGTCTCTTTTTTTCTTACTGCAAATTTAGCAGAAAATTCTTGTCTTTGTTAAGAACCTCTAAAGATACAACCTAAGTCTTGAATTCAACTGAGTATTGTGAGTCTTCAGGAAAACACATGTGGTGGGCAAACTTCCTTTATATTAAAAAAAAAACAACAGTCATCCATTCTAGGCCTTGGAAGGGAGCTGTGGCTTTGTGGGCATGTTATAGCTCGAGTCATAGATGATGAACTTTCTTATGCTGCCTGGCCTTTCCAGTGGGAAAAACTGCTTTAGTCAGCAGTGTATTTATTTCTTAATTTTTATCCTGCCTTTTTAGTGACAGAAGCTACTGATTATTAAAGAAACACAACCTACTCATATGGAAGGCAGACTGCAAACAACTAAATGGGGGTTCTGTACAGTTCTTGAATCAATGTATAAATTAAATAAGCAGCTCCACCGCAGTCTAATCACCTGAACTAGCAACACGCGCTCCTCCCTTCGCGGAGTGGTGTAATTGACAACGTTCTGTTATAACAAGGGCAGGGCAGTGGACAAGAGCGGGACTGTCTAGACCTCAGGACTCATCTGTGAAATAGGGACAATGATAATAGTGCTCCATGAACTATCATCACGGGAATGATCCCTAGATGGCAGAGACAGCAAAGTCTTCCCTAGAAGTTTCTTCACAAGGCAAGATTTCATTTTGAAAAGTAAACCAATACACTTACCCTATTTAGAGGAACATTTGTTTTGCTCCCATTTCAGCTCCCTCCAAATGCGGTTTTTTATTTGGGCCTTCAGCAACGCAAACCCTGAAAGTCCCCATTAGAAGCCCAACTTCTAGTGTTTAAAGCTAACAGAAATCCAGGGGGTAGTGGGGCGGATGAATAGGGTAAAGGGGGTGATTGAAGACCAGACTTCAGGTGGTGAGCACATAATAGAGTATACGGGTACACCTGAAGTGAATGTTATTAACCAGTCATCTCAGTAAATGTAATAAAAACCTAACAAAAACCCCGAGAGCACTACCTAAGTATGTTTGGGACACAAATACTTGATACACATAAGATGTTGTTTGATATTATGGCATCATTCATGTCATTTCCATAAAGCTCTGAAATCATGTTTTTCTCATCTTTCATTTTCTTGTCAATGGAAAAGCTGTGAGCATAGCAGACTCTTTGATAAGCTCATCTCCAACCTGTTTACATTTGATGCAGTCTAGATTCTAGCTGGCTACTTTTTTGTGGAATTGCTTTATATGCTCATAAATAGGGATTAAATGCTATCGCTTTGGCCATGGAGCCTTCTTTTTCAAGTTTTTACTTCTTTTTGGAAGAGGAGCAATTAAAATGTACTACAATATGAAGTGCTTTCTTTGGCTGCATAGTCTTACTTTAGTAGTCTAGGAAATTTCTCACACATACAATTAAAAAAGGAGGTAAGTAATCTCAATGTTACTTAAAAGTGCAGCAGAGATTTGGGTTGTGGTCTAATTTTTACTTACTGTATTTGTATTTTTAATCACTGGACACAGATTCAATGGTTGACACTTTTTATGCTATTGGACTTGTGATGCGATTTTGCCAATCCATCTCCGTGTTGGAGTTGCTGCACATATATATCGGCATTGAATCAAACCATCTTCTTCCTAGGTTTCTGCAGGTAGGTTTTAGTCATGTTATTATTATTGAATCTGTTTCATATTTAATGTGTTCTATTCATAGACTCTCTTGACTTTATGGCATTTAAAAAGCCAGTCTTTGCTAATTTACAACTCAGGTCCTTACTGAGAATTCCATGAAAAAAATCATCTCATCCTCAAACATTGCATAGTTTGGAAGGGCCAATTGGAAACATTTGGGGGCAATAAGGCTTGCTGCTCTGTGCAACACTGCAGTGCTCTGCCTCTATTTTGTGAGGAGGTTTCACAGTCTCCCTATTCTCACTCTGCCAGCGCCCTAGGCAGCATAGGACAAAGGAGAGGCATAGGGTTGGAGCCATTCAGACGTGGGTTTGATGCCTGGTTCCTCCACCTACCACTGTGGGATTGAATCACCCACAGTCATTAGGCTGTTTTGGGGGAAAGGACACACACAATACCTGACAAAGAGTAGAGGATTAAAAAAAAAGAAAAGTTTTATTCTTAACTGTTTGAGAAACCTCCATATTGTTTTCCATAGTGGCTGCACTAATTTACATTCCCACCAGCAGTTCCCTTTTTGTCCACAACCTCTCCAATGCCTGTTTCTTGTCTTGTTGATAATAGCCATTCTCATGGGTGTGAGGTGGTATCTCATTGTGGTTTTGATTTGCATTTCCCTAATAGCTAGTGATGTTGAACATCTTTTCATGTATCTGTTGGCCATCTGTATGTCTTCCTTGGAAAAGTGTAATAATTCAGGTCCTCTGCCCAATTTCAAATCAGATTATTTGTTTTCTATGTTGTTGAGTTGTGCAAGTTCTTTATATAGTTTGGATATTAGCCCCAGATGTCAAATTATAATCTTGTACATCTGAAAATTATAAAATGCTATTAACCAATGTTACCCCAATACATTTAAATTTTTAAAAAAGTTCCTTTCATCCCTGTTTAGAGAATAGACTACTCCCCAGCCATTTCTTGTTCACTCTGCCACTTTTACTGACTACAAAGGGGAAAGAAAGATTATTCATGGTTATCTAGCATAGTGTCTAATCATAGACTTGGGGATCAATCAGACCGGGATTCAAATCCCAGTTTTAAACAAATCATATAATTTTTCTGAACCTCATTTTCTCATGTGATGTGGAAATAACATGTATCTCATGGAATAACTGAGAAAATGGGTGGGATAAGTTCTCAGCACTTAAAGAATACAATATCTGGTAGCTATTGCTATTATTTTAGCTATTACTTGTTCTCTCTACCATGTCTCTAGCCCTAGATGACCGTGTTCCTTTTAAAGGCAGGTTGAAGGAAGATGGGAAATCTGTTGGTAAAGATTTAATATCAGAAATTGTTGCTGGATTAAGGCAAGAAAAATGTAAAAAGTCGTATTTTCCATAAAAAAGGAGAGAGAAGCATTAAGTGACTATAATATGAACATGTATTTAAAATCTACGGAAAAAGGCACTTACATGAATATGATTTAAACTGTTCACAAAATAAATTAGAAAAATGAATAAATAACTAAATTTGACAAATTTGCATTGTAAAAATAACTGAAATGTCAGAATCTGATTGTATGGCCAGCGCTTAGTAAAGTGTTTAGAACATAAACACACACCTTAAAGTTTGGTTGAATGAAGGAGTGACATAGTCCCTTGTATTAAAATTTGCTTGAAATACCATGAAAGTTTAAAAGATGGAAATAATATAATCTTGAGCCTAATAGGAACTCAATATTAGAAGTTTATGGGATTTTTAAATTTTACTTATTAAATAAAAGTAAAGAAATAGTATTCATTAGGATGAAGACATTGTAAGTGTCGAAATATCAAATGTAAAATAAAAATCAGCAATATTTACAGTATGAACTATTAATAACGAAGCAGTCAGTTAGCTAGCCAAGACCTAGAGGAAATTCCCTTAAATGTATTTTCTTACAAAATAAAAGGAGTACATATCTGTCCCAGAAGAAGCATATTATTTGGGAACAAGATTTATTGGTGTTTATTACTTGTTAACAACCAGAATGCATATAGCACCAGTATCCTATAATGCTAATTTTAGAGAAAAAAAATTAACAACCCAGGCTAAGTGAAAGTTGTATTCTATCACATGGACTTATTTTTCTTGGGGCATGATCAAATTCACCTAAAATTTAAGTCATGTTTTCTTTCGGCTTACTTTTTTAGACTTTTTACTTTTATAGGATAAATTGGCTAATATTAATTTCAGCACTTTCAAAATTAAGAGTAGTGTTATTTCAGCTATTGCCAATGTAAAGAATGCAAGTGACAAACAGCACAGGTAAATTTTTAAGAAAGAAAAAAAGAACCTTGTGTAGGCCTAGAAAATATGCACAGTTTTTATGCTTTCTAAAATTATGTAGGCTTGCCTAAGAAATTATTATACAAGCTTGAAATTTGATTTCTTGAAGTTCCAGAAATTCCAGAATATTCAAGTGTGATTTTAATGCTATTCATTGAAGCTGTAATGACTTACAGAAATATGATCACTGTCATCAAACTATATCCCGGATTGGTAATTAAAAAAACAATGGCAAGTATACATTGAAGTTTTTTAGTCAAAGGTGAGGTTGCAAATTCTACTGTTAATGAGGCTCAAATGATTTTTAAGTTTTTATTGTTGAGAGGGACAAGTCAGGGATCACCACAGTAGGGAGGACAATTACCATTTTCATCCTAGGGCTGATTATTAATAATTTTTGTTGATTGTCTTCTTTTTCTCTCTTTGACATTTTATCTGTCTTCTGTTTCTTTTATTCACTTACTATCTTTTCTATGGTTTTCAGAATGGACATGGTATTGGAGAAAACTTCAAGGCCACATGTCATCATATCCAAAGTTTCATTTTCTCCCCCTTGCCTTTATTAGTATTCTGCAGACAATTAGAATTCACTCATTATGAGATGACTCCGAGGCCCCTACCTTAAAATAGTCAAATAAAACTCTAATCTTTCCAAACAAAACTTGTGTAATCTCTCTTGGTTTTCCCGTTTCCTCATTTTTAAGAAACTGTAGTTAAGAATGTGGCTAAGCTACTTACACAGTAATCCTAGCTGATTGCATACTGTATCTTGAGAAATGCATGGTGTGCATGGATTCAAGTAGGCTGAAACACTTGTCTGCACATTTGGGATGTTGTTTTGCCATTACCTTTGTGAGATTGCTGAGTCTCACAACTGAATTCTCTTTCTGGGAGCTGGGCTTCCAAAATATCAAGATAAGTAATTCCAAAAAGTAGTAGGAATGACAAGCTAATTGAGCAGGTAGAATTATATGAATCAAATGGTGGTGGTGTTTGTATAGGGGGTGTTTGCTTTTTGTGTTTTGTTCTGTGCATTTTTTAAATGTTTTCTACACATACCTTTCTTTTGACACTTAAGGAAAACCCATTATGAATTTCTAGAATTGCACACAATTGCTAAATGAAGAAGAGGGGGAAACCTACTGATAATAAGACTATACTAATTTAACACACATGTATATTTTTATGTGTTTAAAAAGTACATGTTAGGGGAAAAGGGCAAAACTATAACATAGTTGTTTACAGATATCTGTTTTTGGAAATGATTACATACCAATTAAAATTATATAAGGAAATATAGTTAACATTTGATATTTTTAATTTATAAAATGAGAAAGTAAAAAGGTCCAAAAGATGCATATAACTATTATAAGAAATAATAATGTAAGTAGGCATGTCAGCACTCCGACCCCTTCCTCCCAAATGAGCTTGCATATTTTATTAGCTTGGTAAAAAAGAGTTGAATTGAGAAATTAGTTTATTTCCATAGGTTTAATCACAACAATGTGGCTTTTACAGAGCAGAAATACTACCAACCCTGAAGTATTGATTTTGTTCTGACTTTGCTTGAGTGGTCGCCTGAGAAAGGTTTTTATTGATGGAGCTTGAGGATGCTTCAACCCAAGGAGAGGGGGAAATAACCGCAAACCCAACCTTTGTATCTTGACCTTAGATTGATGTGCCTTCAGAAAACCCTCGGAGTAATCCAGTTTACTCCTTTACCTTTTGAGAAATGCTTGAAATGCAAAGACTTCATACAGAAGTGAATTAAAATGGCTAAATTCTGCATCCTTTTCTTTGCATCACAATAAACAGGGCTGCACATATATTAATAGTACACGATTTTTAAAATCTATAAATAAAAACTATAGGAATTATTACCCCAAAATGGTGCCTACAGAAATTCCATCTGTGAGCCCCAATTTCAAGAACTATCTTTGTATTTACCGATATCACTTCCTATGTCTGATAGGGCAAGCAGGGGTCCGCTGGCCAAACACCACTCAAAAGATTTCAGTCACAGATTCTTATGAGAACAAATATACAGGAAATCTCAAAGGAGAGTATCTTAAAGTAAACCCTTTTATGAAAACGGTTAGGTTTCACCTTTATTTCTTTTTAGCTGTGAAGCAGGTACTTCTTTGCATTGCTAGAGTAAACAACCCTCTGATTTTCCATAAAATCATATAGATTTTTCTCACCAGTTTTGAGCTGGGAACAGTATTATATTGTTAGAGATAAAACTGAAGATAGTGTCAAGCTGTGAGAGTCTCAAAACTGCAAAGCCTCCTGGGAATAAATTACACACACAAGTCACTTTGTAGGTAAGATTTTAGATTTTTCCTCTGTATTTTGCATTTGATTCATGGAGTTCTTCAGTGTGATGATTATAAAGCTACATTCACAGTATAATTTTAAATATGCCGAGATTAACGTTTTATTCACTGATACTCTTGATTATCTATGTAGAAAAAGTGTATTTTCCTGTAAATATACTAATCACTACATTAAATTATATTTATTTTCTTAATAATAATAGCTTACACTTATTTAGGGCCTTCTATGTGCCAAATAGTTTTCTAAATTCTTCACTTGCATTAATCCATTTACTCTTCATAATCTTATACTTTATAATAATTGATATCTCTGGTATAATTACTTACCACAAAAGTCAAATAAATTATCCGAGGTCACATAAATTGTGAATGGAGGAGGAAAATTTTGGATTTAGGCTATTTGTCCTGAACTCTCAACTATTATGCTATATTTGTTTACTGTCTATCTCACCAAGTAGGACGTAACTACCATGAGGGTTGGGACTAGGTCTTGTTCCTAGCTGTATTTCCTGGGACCCAGAACAGTTCACTCAATAAATATCTATTGCATGATGAATAAATAAACACAAAATTTAAAACTAGAATTGTTTAAATGCTTTTGTCTTCTAGAAGAAAGTAGTTGGTGGCTTTTGAACATATAAGCGTTGTATTTCTGATTCTCAACAAAAGTTCACAGGATTGAACTTAATCCTGTGAAATAGTAAAATAATAGTCTAAATTGAGGCTAAAATTTATTTTTAAAATTCTAGAAGCTCTCCCTATAGCTGAAGTATCATTTTACCCTTTCAATAGTTTATAACTAAAGTGCTAGCTGCAATGTATAAAGTAACAACTTGGTTGTAGTCACTGTTTAACCTGGAGTTTAAGATTCCCAAATAGAACATAAAAATGCAAAATGTTTTTATTTTATAGTTACCATACTTTTGAGCAGCTCACATTACCACCATGTTTAATTTGGCCTAAGTTATAGAGGTTTTTTTTTAAACTGTACTTTTATTCTACCTGTTTGAGTTGCACTAAACATTATTCCATTCATTAGTAATTAGTCATGTTCTCATAGGATTTGTTTAAAATGACAAAGTGCTAAGTTCTCCCAATGTAAAGCTCCAAATAACTGGTGAAATTATTATATGTCAAGAAAAGTAAAAAGTTTAAAAAGTCTATTCTTTAAAATTGTTTTGGTATTGATTTACAAAATCAAGGAAGTTCTTATTTTAAGGTTTAACTTTTGAGGAGGGGCTTTTTTTTTTCTTTTCTTTCTTTCTTTATTTTTTTATTGTTAGTTTCAGGTGTACAGAACAATACAATAGTTACCCTTTTTCACCCTCACCAGGTAACAACCCCCCTCCCCTCATCTATTGCCCTCCCACCCCCGATATGCTTATCTATTACAATTCCATTGAATCCGTTCCTGCTCTCTACTCCATGTCCCGAGACTATATGTATATATAATTATAGTTGACATACTATATTATTCAACATCAGCTTCAGAAATACAATGCGGTGGTCAGGCCTCTACATCGACTATGAAGTGGACTCCCCAACAGGACATGGGTCCATCTGGCCCCCTAAGAAATACTTACAACATTATAGATTATATTCCTTGGACTGTCTTTTTCTATCCCTGAGGCCATATTACAATTACCAATTTGTATTGTCTCATCCCTTCCCCTTCTCCTTCATCCCCACCCCCTCCCAACTAACAACCCTCAGTTCTTCCTCTGTGTCTCTGAGACTATCTCCATCCACTTCTCCCATCCATTCAGTTCCTTAGAATCCACATATAAGTGAGATCATATGATATTTGTCTTTCTCTGACTGACTTATTTCACTTAGCATAATGTTCTCTAGTTCCATCCATATTGTTGCAAAGGGTACTATTTCCTTCTTCTTTATAGCTGAATAATACTCCATTGTGTAAATGTACCAAAGTTTCTTAATCCAGTCATCTACCGATGGGCATTTTGGTTGTTTCCAAGTCTTAGCTATTGTGAATAACGCCGCAATGAACATAGGGGTACATATATTTTTTCGGATTAATGTCTTGGGATTTTTTGGATAAATACCTAAGAGTGGGATTGCTGGGTCATAAGGTAGTTCCATTTTCAGATTTTTGAGGTGCCTCCATACTGATTTCCATAATGGCTGCACCAGTTTGCAGTCCCACCAACAGTGCACCAGGGTTCCCTTTTCCCCACAGTCTCGCCAGCATTTGTTGTTTGTTGATTTATTGATGATAGCCATTCTGACCGGGGTGAGGTGGTATCTCATTGTGGTTTTAATTTGCATTTCCCTAATGCTAAGTGATGTTGAACATTTTTTCATATGCCTGTTGGCCATTTTTAAAAGAATAGACTATAACCTGTATAGGCACAGGGGTAGCCCATAAAATAATAAAGGTGATTATGTCTTAGTGTTTCAGAACAAGGGATTTAGAATCACATTGTCTAGACTTTAATTCCAAATCTGTAGGCAGTTCATTGTCACTTTGTAAAATGCAGAGGCAGATAATAACACTTCTTAAGGTTGGTTAGGGAGATTAAATGAGATGATGTATATTTGGAACCTGGCAGAAAGTAACAAATAAATATTGTTTTTTATCAATTTAGGAATATCTCCACCTAAGTCCTCCCATTGTATTGCCATTGAATGGTTGAGTTAGAGTTAGATAACCATCAGATAATTTGTTCATTAGACTGACATTATATGGTTAGGACTTCACATACTCTCATGTATGTTCATGGTTGTATGTTTTGGGGTCATGTGATTGCTGATTTCTATGCAGTTGGGATCCTATGATCAACATGCCACAGACCTTCAAGTGATGCTTTTCAACAGGGTTAGCTTCATTGTGCAACTCCAGCCTCTCTCTTTTAGGAAATTTCCCCCTCTGTACTCACCAGTTAAGGGGCAGTCTGACAACATGGATAGCTTACAACTCTGGAAACCAGGAAACTTGGGATATATAGGTTTCCAGGTCTGCCACTAGTTTGAGCAAATCACTTACTTTCTCTGGTTCTCAAATTCCTTATTTGTAAAAAGGTGGAGTTGGGCTAGTATCTGGAGGGGACCGTAGAAAGCTATCTTATCAAGAGGCGTCTAAGTTTTTTCTTTCAGTACTCAGCCATGTAATTAGAATATGTGTTTTGTGTATGCATTCATGTGTGTATATCTCCTGAGATTTTTATCAAAAAGTAGATGATTTTCCTAATTAGCAGGCACTAATCAAATGTAAGATTAGGCAGCTCCTAAGTACTTGTTTGTGGCCAAGATCTTGTATCTGAAGGCTGCCAAGTATCATGGACAGCAAGCTTGGATCGTTCAGTAATTATCATTGCAGTTAAGTGTAATTCATTCTATAACAATAAGTAAATTAAATCAAGAAACTAGGGCATTGTAATGAAAGACTGACAAAAGAAAAACAGCTATGTAGATATCTTCAATAGATTGACTAAGGTTTGAATCATATCTAATTCCCATAGCTAAGCAAGGATGCTCTTGACTCACTGCTGTAGTCATAAACATGCTGATGGAGCTTATACATGTGGATTTCTGATCATGTGGCACTCTGTTGGCACATCTTGGATTTCTCTGCACTAAGTGATTTTCCAGGACTAACAGCCTGTGAGTCTAAGTCATAGATTATCCCAGTCTTTTAGCCTTGATCTGCTTTAAAAATAAAGACAGCTATTGAAAAATACAAAGCAATCCTCCCCTTTCCTTTAACACTAATATGCTCCCTCCATCTCCAGTACATTTTCCTTTGACCATTGAGAGCAAAGTAAATGTTCTATTAAAAAAAACATAAAAATGCACACTGTACAGGGGATATTAATATAACATAAGAAGGCACATTATATTTAGATTGGGAAAAAGGAATGTATTCTCTGAGGTCAGTTATTGGAGCTAAGCCACAAGTGTGTGAATTCTCAATGATTTGTAAATGCTTACTGACTTGAAGAAAATGAGTATGTTGAATTCTTTTCATTTCCCACTAGCTTGTGAGGGTTAGGATTATATTACTCCCCTTCCCCTTCTCCCTGTGGCCCCCACTTAAAAAAAAAAGCTATGATGGCTTCTCTGTTGGATGAAATTAAAATTTTTCGGCCTGTCATTCAAAGCCCTTCACAACCCAGCCCCCAACACGTTTTCAATTTTATCTCTTATTATTCCCTTCTAAGCACCCCACTCTAGCCCCCAGGGTTTCTCATTACTTGCTGGTGCGCTTGGCATTTTCACATCTCTGCCTCTCTGCTCAGGCTGCTCCTTTGGCCTGGCAAGCCTTTTCTCCTATCCAGTCTACCTCACAAACTCCTACCTATTCCTTAAGATCCCACTGAAGTGTTGTCTGTCTTCATAAATCTCTCTGTGCTTTTCTGCAGACAGGTATTTCCCTCACCTGTGCTCCGGTACTTCGCATGTTAAGCGACAGCATTATTCACACAGTGTTAGATTTACTGCCTCATATTTTCTTGCCATTGCTATCCTCTGGAGCAAGGGCCATGCTTTCATTACATATATAATCTTAGCTTCTAATACATAGCAGACACTCAATAAAAGCTTGCCAAAGTGAATAAAAACATGTGTGCATGTATTACAAGAAGGGAAATATCTGATTCACATAAAATATGTTATCTTTTCATTCATTATATATGATTTGGAGGATACAAAAAAGAAAAAAACCCCAAAAAACCAACAAAAAGGAGGAAATGAAATTCACCCAGAACCCTAATCCCTGAGATCATGTTAATGGTTTAGGGTACATATTTCCAGTTAAAGCATACTTGTAAGAGGAACTCTGGTTTTTAAAATTAGAAAATTACCTACATGCTTAACAGATGATCCTAATTCTTGACTTTGCTGTTTTTTTTGTTTTGTTGTTAGCTCACAGAGCGAATCATCATCCTCTTTGTGGTGATCACCAGCCAAGAGGAAGTCCAAGAGAAATATGTGGTGTGTGTTTTATTCATCTTTTGGAATCTATTGGATATGGCTAGGTAAGGAGGCAAAATGATCTCTTAAAACAAAGGCAAATTGCTTTCTGCAGTGAAAGCAGTAATAGCTGCTTACATTTGGTTACTCGGAATGAGAGAAAATCATAACCCCTTTTCAAATTATTTTATCTTGACATGGAAATGTATTTTTAGTGCTCTCCATCATGGGCATATGAAAGATAATGAGAACCTACCATGGTGTTATAAGAGCCAATCAGCGCAGGTCTGCAGCAGCAGACTTGGCATGCACCCGTGTGGAATAAACCTCACGGCTGTTTGCTAATGAAAGACATTCCTTGCAATCGCTGTGGTACATGTTACTCTAATAAGCAAAGCAAGACTTTTATTATATCATGTCAGAACTTACAAAGTTGGTTTCTGTGAATTTGAGAATATTGAAAATATAGGGCCCTCATCTCTCTGGGGGAAAATGCACCTCCACATGCATTTTTGTATGCAATTCCAGGGGGTTCAAACGACTGACGTTCTTTCATGGACTACCCGGAAGTCCATGGGCAATCCATGGGCAGAAGGTTCAAGAAGCTTTGCTTACTCTAGATTGTCTTCAGTTTCCTTCTCATTCTAAAACGTTGCAACTAGATGAACCTAAATAATGGGTTGAAGCCTACAGTGAATTCGAATGAAATATTTTGTTGAATGAAAATGACTATAATTTTTGTATATTTCCTAGTAAGTTATTTCTCATTTTTAACTGATAGTTTTGTAGACTTGGAACAAACTTCATGGATGTTTGTAGCCCATGACTCCTTGTTCATGAGACCTGGAGCCTCATTTGGGATGGTGGCTTTCTAATGTATTATCCTCTGGTATGCCCAACTCTTTCAGTGTTGATTCAGGTTCAGATAAGCTCAGCAGACCCATTAGAGCATAAAGCAACTTGTGCATTGAGAGCAGTATCATGACATCATGGAAAGACTTTTGGAGATAAAAGTAGATCTCAGAGTAAACCCCACCTCCACCACTTACTTGCTATATGATCTTGGGCAAATCACTTAATCTTTTTTTTTTAAGTAACAGCATCGAGATAATTCACATACCTTAAAATTCACCCTTTTAAATTATAAAATTTGGTTTTTAATATATTCAAAGACATGTGCAACCATTGCCACTACTTAGTTTGAGAACATTTTCATCACCCTCAAAAGCAACCCTAAACCTGTTAGCAGTCACTCCTATTCCCTGCTCCTCCCAGCTTCTGTCAACCAACATATTGTCTCTAAGAATTTACCTATTCTGGACATTTCATATAAATGGAGTCATACAATATGTGACGTTTTGTGACTGGCTTCTTTCATTTAGCATGTTTTCAAGGTTCATCCATACTGTAACATGTATCAGTACTTCATTCCTTTTTATGGCTGAATACTATTCCCTTATACTGATATATCACATTTTATTTATCCATTCATTAGTTGATTGAGATTTGGGTGGTTTCTACCTTTTGGTCATGAGGAATAGCCAGGTGCAAGTTTTTGTGTGCACATTTTCATTTAACGTAGGGGAGAAATTCCTGAGCATCTAACCTTTTTGAAACTTTTGTTTCCTCTGTAAAACTTATCCTAGAATGACCTTTAAAAGTAAGGACCAGGGAACTTCCTCCACCTGATACAGGTATTTATAAAAAATTCACAGCTAACGTGATGGTTATTGATGAAAGACTGATGCTGTCCTCCTAAGATAAGGAACAAGACAAGCGCGTCCACTCTAACCACTTCTATTTACTATTGTACTGGAAGTTTTGCCTATGGCAATGAGGCAAGAAAATGATGTAAAAAGCATTCTTATTATACAGGAAGGAGTAAAACTGTCTTTATTGGCAGATAACATGATCTTATATGTAAAAAAATCATAAGGAATCCACTAAATATTAGAACTAATAAACTAGTTAAGCAAGGTGTTAGAATACAAAATCAATATACAAATATCAGTTGTATTTACACTTGTCATGACCTAAAGTAAAATTAAGACAACAATTCCATTTACAATAGCATCAAAAAATAAAGTAGAAACAAATTTAACAAAATATGTACAGAACTTGTTTGCTGAAAACTATATAACAGTTGTTGAAAGAAATTAAAGAGGATCAAAATAAATGGAAAGATATCCCATGTGTAGGGGTTGAAAACTTAATATTGTTCAGACAGCAACACTCCCCAAATTGATCAACAGATTCAATATCATCCCTATCAGAATCCCAGCTGGGTTCTTTGCAGGAATTGAGAAGCTGATCCTAAAACTCATATAGAAACTCAAGGAACCCAGAATAGCCAAAACAATCTTGAAAAAGAAGAACATAGTTGGAAGACTCACACTTCCCAATTTCAAAACTTACTACAAAGCAACAATAATCAAGAGTGTGATAATGGCATATCATGGAAGAGAATTGATGATGTCTAGAGATAAACTCTCTCATTTATGGCCAGCTGATTTTTGACAAGGGTGTCAAGACCATTCAGTAGTCTTTTCAACAAGGTGCTGGGACAACTGGATATCCACATGCAAAACAATGAAGTTGAACTCTTACCTAATACCATATAAAAAATGAACTCAAAATAATTAAAAAACCTAAATGTATGAGCTAAAACTATAAAATTCTTAGAAGAAAACATAGGGGTAAATCTTTGTGATCTTGGATTTGACAATGGATTCTTAAATGTGACACCAAAAACACAAGCAACAAAAGAAAAAAGATACATTGGATTTCATCAAAAGTGGCTTTTAAACATACCTACTCTTGTAGTAAAGAAAAAAGAAGTTAGTGAGATACCATTTTTCACTTGGATAAAGATAAAAAAGTTTGATAACATGCCATGTTTAGTAAGGATTTGCACTGTTAAGTATATAGTATATAAAATATATATTATATTATATATATACACACATAGATAAGCATATGCAAAAATATTTGTGAAAGAATACATAAGAAACTGGCATTGGTCATAACCTTTGAGGAGTGGAATTGGGGTCCTGGAATGAGAGAAAGATTTACTTTTCACCATTCATGTTTTCAGGGTTTGGGATTTTGTTTCGCCATATGTATTCACTACCTATTCCAGTAGTTCTCAAAGTATGGCCCCTGGACCTGTGGCATCAGCATCACCTGGAACTTGTTTGTAATACAAATTCCCGGCTCAGGTTCCACATCAGACCCACTGGATCGGACACTTTGGGGGTAGGCCCTAGCAGTGTGTGCCTTATGAAGCGCTCCGGGTGATTGTCGTGTATGCTTAAGCTTACTGCCCATTCAGAGAACAACTAAAAAATGACTACATTACAGAGGCAGGTTTTTAACTACCTACTGTAACCCAAACAAGCTCCTCAGGACAGTTCTTTAATTGATCACATAAGATGGCACAACTCCATAAGCAGAGGGATGCCAAACAGGGATTTAGAAGTCATAATTTTATTTTAAAAAATTTATTCCCTAGATATTTACAAGTTTTGTCTGTCTTAAAAATTCTAGCTGCTTGTTGCATAAAATAGGCTTGGCTTCTGAGTGAAACTGAAGTCACTAAGCAAGGAAACTTATAATTGGCTGGGGAAGGGATATGAGTTAAATTTTTTTCTGTATAGCTCCATAATTATCCACGATCCACTCCAGGAGGGAAACCAGACCAATATGGTGCCCTCTCCCCATTTTTTTAAACCTCTTCTCCAACTTAAATTATAGAAAATAAAGTATGGAATCTACACACATTCTAGTTTTATCTGTGTATTTAATTACCTAGTAAAGGATTGCATTCTCTTGTTATTTCCCAGACATCAACAGCAAATGGTGCTTATGAGTTCCTTGTCTCTTTCAGGTACACTTATAGCATGTTATCAGTCATAGGAATATCCTATGCTGGCCTGACGTGGCTCAGTCAAACACTATGGATGCTGATTTATCCTTTGTGTGTTCTCGCCGAAGGTAAGAAAAGAGTGACTTGCTGTATTGCTTACTGAAGAAAGCAATCTAGTTATCATGATTCACTAAACTTTTTGATGATTAAATTACTATTTTGGGCACTGCTTAGCTGACTCAGTGTATCTTCTCTTGGCATACTTTCCTTGATGTAAAGAAGCCAAGCATGAAGAAGCAAAGTTAGAGGGGGAAGCAGCTCTGCACAGTAGACAAAATATTGGATGAGGAATGAGGACATCTGAGTCCATGCCCTGAACTTCATTAAGTCACCGTATGCGTTTTAGATAAATCATCTAACTTAAGTCTGTTTACTTACCTAAACAGGGTTTAACATTTAGTGATGCAGTGATTCGTTTTTTTCCCAATTAAAAAAAAATTTGTTTTAAATTATAGTTGACATCATTGTATTAGTTTCAGGTGTACAACAGAGTGATTTAACATTTATATAACTTAAAAAGTGATTGTCACAATAAGTCTAGTAACTGTCTGTCACCATACATAGTTCTTACAACGTTATTGACTCTATTCCCTATGCTGTAGACATTACATCTCTGTGACTTATAACTGGAAGTTTATACTTCTTAATCCCTTCCATTTTCCACCCATCCCCCTACCCCCGTCACCCTGGCAACCATCAGTTTGTTCTCTGTATCTATGAGTTTCAAGTTTTGTTTTGTTTGCTTGTTTTGTTTTTTTATATTCCACACATTATTGAAATCATATGGCATTTGTCTTTCTTTCTCTGTCCAACTTATTTCACTTAACACAACACTCTATATGTTCATCCGTGTTGTCTCACTTCAGATGGCAAGATTTCTTTTCTTTTCTTTTTTTTTTTTTTAATGGCTGAGTCCTGGTCTCCAGTTTTTGAGGTTCATTGACAGTCTTGGGAAAGAGAGACGACAAAAGCTACCCCTCCCCACCTCACTTCCACTCTGCACAGATGTCCTTCGGTTATTTCACATGTGTATCTTTTGCTCTCAAATAGGCAATAAACTCTTTGAGAGGAAGAATTTTGTCTCCTAAGACGCCTTTAGCATTCCTCACAGCTTCCAATTGGTGCCCTTCCCCTCCCCTCTACCATATACTAAGTTCTTCTTGAATGGTGTCTAGAATTCTGTGGATGGACGTCGGTTTTCTCAGACCATTTTAAACCATCCTCATCTTGGTTATCATTACAATTTAGCTTCTGGCCCAATATTGCTGTAATAGTTGGATTTTATTCAAATTTTAATTACACTTTTCATCTCGAGGAGATTAAACAATTATCTTTGGTTACATATATTTCCTTTCTTTAACCAAGTGAAAGTCTAAGAATCTTAAGACAAACTCTAAAGCTGAGCAGAATATTTGTGATGACATAATTTTCTATAATAGGAATCAATCTTAAATAGCTGAATTACAAGCTCGGAAGGGCCATTCAGTCATTGTTAGTTCATCTAGACATCCTTAGCAAGACATTAACTTGGTGAATGCCTAGATATCTCTTTTCCATATGTTTTTTAATTGTGCAATTATTATTTGATTGATTGAATTACATTAGATTTATTAAAGTTTCTATTGGGAAAGGAATTTTCAAGTATTTAGCTATTTACTTATCTGAGGAAAGATGAGGCATATGTTATCTGCATCACCTTAAAGATGGAAAGTGGGAAGCATTATTTTAAAGGCTTAACAAAACTTCCCATTTGTAATTGATTTTTACCTGGAAACTAGAGAAAAATCCAGTATTCCCAGTTCAGCACATTATTTATTCAGACTTTACCCATGAAGTTTTAACTCCATTTTGTGCTAGATGAACTGATCAGAATTTATCTGATTATCTGTTATTACATCTTTTTTATACTTATTTTTCAATTAGAGTTGACATACAATATTGGTTTCAAGTATACAACATAGTGATTAGACATTTGTAAACCTTATGTAGTGATCTCCACAATAAGTCTAGTACCCATCCGGCACCATGTATACTTACTACAGTATTGTCTATATTCCCTATGCTGTACTTTAGATCCCCATGACTATTTTTATAACTGGCAATTCATACTTCATAATCCCTTTCACCTTTTTCACCCATCCTCCCAACCCCCTCCCATCTGGCAAATATCAGTTTGTTCTCTGAGTTTGTTTCTGTTTTGTTGGTTCACTTACTTTGGTTTTTTAGATTCCACATGTAAGTGAAATCATACAGTATTTGTCTTTTCTGACTTATTTCACTTAGCATAATACCCTCTCGGTCCATCCATGTTGTTGCAAATGGCAAGGTCTCACTCCTTTTTTATGGCTGAGTAATGCTCCATTGTGTACATGTACCACTTGTTCATCAATGGACAACCAGATTGCTTCTGTTTTCTTAGCTATTGTAAATAATGCTGCAATGAACAGGGATTGCATATATCTTTTCAAATCAGTGTTTTCATTTTCTTTGGATAAATACTCAGAAGTGGAATTGCTGGGTCATATGGGAGTTCTGTTTTTAACTTTTGAGGAACCTCCATACTGTTTTCCATAGTGGCTGCACCAATTTGCAGTCCCACTAGCAGTGTACAAGGGTTCCTTTTTCTTTACATCCTGCCAACACTTGTTTGTTGGTTTATTGATAATAGACATTATGACGGGTGTGAGTGATATCTATTGTGGTTTTGATTTGTATTTCTCTTAGGATTATTGATGTTGAGCATCATTTCATGTGTCTGTTGACCATCTGTATGTCCTCTTTGGAGAAATGTCTATTCATGTCCTCTGCCCATTTTTAAAAAAACAGAAATATTACTTTTTTTTAATGTTGAGCTAAATGAGTTATTTATATATTTTGGATATTAACCCCTTATGAGATATATAATTTGCAAATATTTTCTCCCATTCAGTAGGCCGACTTTTTGTTTCCTTGATGGTTTCCTTTGATGCTCCATGTGTTTATTTTTGCTTTTGTTGTCTTTGCCCTAGGAGATATACCTAAAAAATATTGCTAAGACCAGTGTCAAAGAGTTTATTGCCTGTTTTCTTATAATTTTATGGTTTTGAGCTTTACATTAAAGTCTTTAATTCACTTTGAGTTTAGTTCTGTATATGGTGTAAGAAAGTGGTCGTTACATTTTTTTTACATGTATCCAGTTTTCCCAACACCACTTATTGAAGAGACTGTCTTTATCCCGTTGTATATTCTTAACTCCTTTGTCATGTTAACTGATTATATAAGTGTGGGTTTACTTCTGGGCTCTCTATTCTGTTCCATTGATCTATGTGTCTATTTTTATGCCAGTATCATGCTATTTTGATTACTATGGCCTTGTAGTGTAGTTTGGTATCAGGTAGTGTGATACCTTTGACTTCATTCTTTTTTCTCAATATTATTTTGAGTCTTCAGGGTCTTTTGTGTTCCATATAAATTTTAAGATTATTTCTTCTAGTTCTGTGAAAAATGTCATTGGTGTTTTGAAAAGGATTGCATAAAATCTGCAGATTTCTTTGGGTAATAAGGACATTTTAATGATGTTAACTCTTCCGACCCATGAGTACAGTATATCCTTCCATTTATTTGTGTCTTCTTCAATTGGAGCAGTGTCATAGTTTTGAGTACAGGTCTTATTTACCTCCTTGGTTCAATTTATTCCTAGATATTTTATTCTTTTTGATGCAGTTGTAGATGGGATTATTTTCTTAATTTCTTTGATAGTTTGTTATTGGTATATTAAAATGCAACCACTTTCTGAGTATTAATTTTGTATCCTGCAACATTACTGAATTCATTAATTAGTTTTAATAGTTTTTTTGGTGGACTCTTTAGGGTTCTTTCTATATAGTATCATGTTATCTGCAAAAAAAATGACAGTTTTCTCCCTTTCCAACTTGAATGCTTCTTTCTTTTTCTTGTCTGATTGTGTGGCTAGGACTTCCAATATTATGTCAAATAAAAGGGTGAAAGTGGACATCCTTTTCTTGTCCTGATCTTAAAGAAAAAGCTTTCAGCTGGATATAATTTCTATCATCTTGAATTTATTGAGGTTTGTTTTATGGTTCAATATGTGGTCTATTCTGGAAAATGTTCTTCCATGTGCACTTAAGAAAAATGTGTATTCTGCAGTTTGGGGATGAAATGTTCTATAACTGTGTATTAAGACAATTTGGTCTAATGTGACATTTAGGGCCATTATTATTAATTTTATGTCTGGATGCTCTATCTATTGAGGTAAGCGGGGTAGTAAAGTCCCCAACTATTATTGTATTACTGTTAATTTCTGCCTTTAATGTCCATTAATATTTGCTTTATATGCTTATGTGCTCTAATGTAGGGTGCATATTTACAATTGTTATTATCTTCTTCTAGGATTGACCCCTTTATTGTTATGTGATATCCTTTGTTTCTTTTTACAGTTTCTTTAAAGTCTATTTTGTCTGATATGAGTATGGCTACACAGCTTCCTTTTAGTTTCTATTTGTATGGACTACCTTTTCCATCCCTTCACTCTCAGTCTCTGTGTGCTTTTCAATCTAAAGCAAGTCTCTTTTAGGCAGCATAGAGATGGGTCTTGTATTTTTTAATTATAGCACTTAGTCCATTTACATTTAAAGTAACTATTGACAGCTATGTGCTTATTACCATTTTGTTAATTGTTCGTTGGTTGTTTTTTTTCTCTGTTCCTTCTTCTCTTTCCTTTTTATTTGCTCGTTTTCTTTAGGTTCTTTTGTCTTAATTTTTTTCATGTATTTTTTTAATAGATTTTTGGTTTGTGGTTACCATGAGGTTCATATATATCCATCTATATCTATAGCAGTCTATTTTAAGTTGGTAGACATTTAAATTCAAACACTCTAAAAGCAGTACATTTTTACTCCCTCCTCCATGCTTTGTCTTTTGTTTTTTTGTTTTTTTTTTTTAGCTGAGCCATCCTGCCATGTGTTGGCAGCTCAGTTTGGGCCGGGACTCGAACCGCTGTTGCTCAGAGCTCACACTCTTGAGCAAGCTCTTAACCAACTGAGCCATTCGGCCGGCCCCTCCATACTTTGTTTTTAATGTCATACTATATACCCTTTTGTTTTGCATATCCTCTATTATAGAGTTATAATTTTGCTATTTTTGTCTTTTAACCTTTATATTAGCTTAAGTGGTTCATTCACTGTTTTTATAATATATTTGCCTTTACCAGTGAGATTTTTTTCCTTCTCGGTATTTTCTGATGTCTGGTGATGACCTTTTCTGCATAAAAAATATCCTTTAAAATTTCTTGTAAAGCTTCTTTAGTGGTGATGAACTCCTTTAGTTTTTGCTTGTCTGGGAAACTCCTTCAATTATGAATGCTAACCTTGCTGGCTATAGTATTCTAGGTTGTAGGTTCCTTTCCTTCAGCACTTTAAATATTTCTTGCTATTCCCTTCTGGCCTATAAAGTTGCTGCTGAGAAATTAGCTGATAGCCTTATAGGGTTTCCCTAGTATGTGATCTGTTTCCTTCTTGCTGTCTTCAAGATTATCTATTTTTTTGTTGTTTTGTTTTGTTTTGTTAGCTGAGCCATCCTGCCACCTGTTGGCAGCTCAGCGGCTGCTCAGCTCGGGCCGGGACTTGAACCGCTGTTGCTCAGAGCTCAAACTCTTGAGCGAGCTCTTAACCAGCTGAGCCACTCAGCCGGCCCTAAGATTATCTCTTTATCCTTAACTTTTGCCATTTTCATTACAGTGTATCATGTTCTGAGCCTCTTTGGGTTCATCTTGTTTGGAACTCTGTGCTTTCTGGACCTGGATGTTGTTTCCTTCTCCAGATTAGGAAAGTTTTCAGTCATTATTTCTCCAAATATACTTTCTGCACCCCACCCCCACCCTGTTTAGAATCCCTATAATGTGAATGTTAGAGCACTTGCTGTTGTCTCAGAGGTTCCTTATACTATCCTCATTTTTAAAAGCTCTTTTTACATTGTTTTTGTTTTTGTTGTTGTTGTTCTGATTGGCTGATTTCCAGTAGTCTGTCTTCCAGGCCACTAATCCATTCTTCTGTGTTAGCTAACCTGTCAACTCCTTCTAATGCATTTTTCATCTCAGTTATTCTTCACCTCTGTTTGGTTCTCTATTATATCCTTTTTGTTGAAGTTCTCTCTGAGTTCCTCTATTCTACTCTCTTTAGTAGAGCATTCTTATAACTGTTTCTTTGAATTCTTTACCAGGCAAATTACTTCTCTCTGCTTCATTAGAGTTTTTCTCCAGGGCTTTTTCTTGTTCCTTCATTTGAGGCATATTCTTCTATCTCCCCATTTTATTTGAGTTTCTGTGTTTGTTCCTGAGTTAGATGAAATAGCTCTCTTTTCCAATCTTGAAAAAGTGGCCTCTGTAAGTTTGGGCAGGCTGGTTGTAGTTGGGGCAGGTACGTGCAGTGTCTGGTGTGCCACCTGGCCAGGAGTGGGCTCCTGGTGGGACAGCCTGTACACACGTGTGTGGTAGCTCCTTGTTGTTCTAAGGCCACAGCGGAGTCAGGGCAGGGTAGTCTGAATGTGCACGCTTTCCTGCCCTTCTGATCTAGGTGGGGCTGCCCAGTGTGCACATGTGTCAGCACCCTCCTTGCTCCACACTTTCTCTGGACCGGGCAGCTGTGTGTGTGCCTACCATAGCACTCTGCTAATTCCACACTTTCTCAAGGCAGGGCAGCCCCACATGCGCATGCAGCAGTGCCCCACTGTCTGGACAGGGCAGTCCTGTGTGCAGGCACCACAATGCTTTGCTAGTTCTGCACTCTCTCTGGGTGGGGGAGCCTCACATGCATGTGCAGCCTTGTGGGTGCATGCAGCAGTATCCTCCTGTACCCGCTGCATTACTCTCCAGGTGGAGGGTCACTGTGGCACCCTCCTGTTCCTGCTGGAGCCAGCTCTGGGAGGTGTGGCTGGGGACCCACTACAGCGGCCCTGAAGGTGGGCCAGAGATCCTGGATAGGGTGACCACCTGCTCACTATCCAGATTCAGGGGAAATGAAACAATGGGGCTCACTGGTTCCTCTGGTCCTAGAGAGCTCTCATGGCTCCCCAACCTCCTCTAGGTGGTCTTTCTCTTGTTCGTTGTGCAGACGCTGTGCAATTGGCCCTCAGTTGTCTCAGGAGGAATTGCTCTAAATATAGATGTACATTCCATGTGTTCTTCGGAGGAGGCGAGCTCAGCGTCCTCTTACACCATCATCTTGGACCCACTTCCGAAACCAGTTACTTTATTGCAGAACTTTTCAGAATCTCTACTAATGTGTGTTGTGAAACTCCAAGAGGAAAACATATGCAGCATTTTCCAAATTCATTCATCTACCACCCCTATTTGTGGTAAAGAGGACAAGTATTTTGAGATACCATTTGAAGAAACACTGTAAACTGCTTCTCTATAGGCATACTACTATAAAATGGCCAAAAATTCAACAAGTCACACTGCTGTAATGGCCTTGCCAATTTAATCATTCAGCAGATTTCTATATCAAACTGTAGCTTTTGTTAAAAGATTCAGCAATTGTCACAAAATAATCATAATCAAATTAAAATTATCCTTCCACTATACAGACATATATACACATCCCCACAGCAAGTTAAGGAAACCTCCATGATTCTCTCTTTTTTGTTTAAACAGCATTTGCCATCTATCAGTCGCTGCCTTATTTTGAATCACATGGCACTTACTCCACCAAGCTGCCCTTTGACTTATCCATCTATTTCCCATATGTGCTGAAAATATATCTCATGATGCTCTTTATAGGTAAGTGGCTTTTCTGTTTTGTTTTTACATTCTTCCTGTGCTTTTTGGTTTGTGCTGCTATCTACCTTAACAGAAAAGTACATGGACAAAATCAAAGAGGATGCCTGACACAATGAAAACACCTAGAAATTATAACACTCTTTTCAGGACATCACAAGAGCAAATGAACAAGAGATGAACTACAACAATTTTACTAGCAGAAAATGTAACTGCATGATGTATGAAATGTAAAAGTTTTGACCATGGACACAGGTTCCTACACACGAAATTCAGAAGTCAAACTAAGAAAGCTTGACTATTTCTCGTTTTCCTACTTATGTCTATTTTTTTGTTTGTTTGACCCTATGTACTAGCATTTCCTAGCAGGCAAGTGGGAGTAGATGCTAAAGAATCAAAAACTTGCAGTTGAAAAATTTGATCAATTTTTTCCCCAGGAAATTTGGAAAAATATTTCTATTAAATTTTAGTTTCCCCAGCTCTAACCTTCACAAATCCCCAAGATAATGCTTACCTCTAGAAGTAACTATAAGATGTATAAGAACAACACATAAAAGAGAGGACAAATGTGAAACATTAGTAGTAGAAAGAGCTGCCCTAAAGAAAGGGAAAAATGAATTCCTTGCAATGAACAACATAGTAAGATGGAGAGGTTTGTTTTACTTTCCCTTCTGCAGAAAACATGGATGCTTCTTTAAGCGTTCCTTGTTTGAATCTCCCTTGCAAGTGTCTCATCCCTGGACTCCAGGCAGCGCTCTAACTGTATTTTAAAACTATATGTTTCTTTCCAAAGATATGATTGATCAACCTAACCCTTGCCATTTCCTTCTTCGCGTTAGGTATGTATTTTACCTACAGTCATCTTTATTCAGAAAGAAGAGATGTCCTCAGAGTCTTTCCCATTAAAAAGAAGAAAATGTGAAGCACAGCATTCTGATGTGACATAAGAAAAAACAGGCTGTGGATTCCGCTGCAGTAAGCACAATACAGGAAGCATTCTGGTGGAAAAAAATACCTAGTATTTGACAAAAATCCATGACATGAAATAATTACACTCCTTCCCAAACGCTAGACATATCACAGCAGTCTATGAGTCTCACACAGTTTATTTTCAAAACATATACTCTGAACAACCTGTTTCCCCAAAGCTGTGGATTTTATACAAGTTCAATTTATATTAGGGGAAGCCTGGTTATTTCCTTATAAAGGTAATAAGAAATCAGAGATGAACTGGAGTAGATTCAATTAAATTGAGAAACCAAAGTTGTTAACCTAATTACATCTATTTGTATCTATTTCTTTTCACTTCTGAGCTCCCAAATAACATCAGATCCACAGGAGGGGAGCCTGTGAAATACGCTTTGCAGTTGTCTAGAATAACATTTTACGGACAGATGTCACTGTTCCCAGAGCTAACACCCACCTTAAACATCAGACTCACTTAGAAAATTAGACAAACATTATCCCAAACCCTGAAAGAGTATTCATTAATATTATACATGTTATTTGGGTTTTGATGCTTTAAAAGAAGACCCAATGAGAACAGAATACCTTCAGTAAATACACAAATAATGCTCCATATTCCTTTTTTAAAAATCAGGCCATATATACTTTACAGGGAGATAAAAGTTACAAAAGAATAGTGAATCATTTAAAGGAGGTAAGAAAATTAAGAACTAGTCATATTTCAGATCATTTATTACTGAATTACTATTGCTAATTACTATACCATGTCACATATAAGTCACCACTTATAGTTTTGAAAACTCCTACACATGTGAATAATTGACTAATAGAATCACTTCTGAACCATCGGTATATCATTCACTTTTCTTGAAAGAAATATAGAATCTTATTATCCAGTAAACTATATAAAAGGTACTAAGTTATTTTGTTACATAAAAACCAGGTAGGAAAATGTAATTATATAAAAGTGGTAATCTCATACCAGTAAATGAAACATTTGAAAAGAAACAATTGAGCATTAATAAAGATAATTGATAACTTTATAAATTTAAATGTCATATTTGGAATTTAAAAATAAGTATTAAGATTGTCCTTTTAAAAAGCTACATTTCATTTTGCTTTAAAGTTGCTTATTTTACTTCTTAATGAAAAAAATTACTGAAAGCTTTAGTGTGCAAAGAGAACAGAATCCCTTCATAAATTTGAGGTGACTTTGTCTAGCTTTCTCCCAATAAAGATGGCTACATACATTGCTGAAATATACATCTAGACTTACTAAAATGAAAAGAACTAGAGAAACTACACTTTACTGGGTCATTATAAGAAATTAAAATTGCATTGCTAAATAATACTTTAATGTTTTAAAGCAAATTACCTGAAGAACCCTCCTACTTCTTAGAAGACCAAAAATAAACACAAGTAAATTTATAACTATGGTAATTTTGAACTAGAGATGAGTACTGACAATAATTTGAGATATCTGCAACAATTATAACATAAAATGATCTGTGGTTTCCTATGGTGACAGTCACAATTGTCAGTATTACTGTGCTTAGTTGCCTATATTCATAATTGAAAGAAATACTAAATTTCACTAAAGATTAGTGAAAATAAGGATGTAATTTCTTTTCCCATTGCAGTTCATATTCCCAGATTAAGAAACCCAAAGAGTAAGCATCTAGTTCATTGGATGTTTCCCATATTGCAAAGTTGATTTCTTTGGCTATCTGTTTTAACTTGTAGGTCCATCAAATCTCCATTTTATTTTGTTCAGTGTGGTCAAAGCTTAGTTTCTCAAATCTAATTAATATGGATGAAATAGGAAATATTAGATATTTTAAAAGTGTAAGACATAGCTTTTTATTTTTAATTTTTTTAGTTGAGCCATCCTGCCACCTATTGGCAGTTCAGTGGCTGCTTAGCTCGGGCCGGGACTTGAACCACTGTTGCTCAGAGCTCAAACTCTTGAGCGAGCTCTTAACCAACTGAGCCACTCAGCCGGCCCAAGACATAACTTTTTAAATGATCTTTCTTGAAGTCCCAAGTAATCCAAGTGAAGGAATAGTAACCACAGCAGCAGTGCCTCTGTTGCTGAGAAAAAAAAACCAAAAAACAAACCCTGCGCCAAATCAAAACTTCTTTGTAGAATTTACTTCATTACTCAGCGAAAATCTACTTAAAATATACACGTAAAACATCCAGAAGTGCGCATACACGTAATATCATCAGAATCCCTGAGCTTTTTCTTTATCAAGCTAGTTGAATGAAAAACAATAACATTTCTTCCAAATATATTCATTCAATATAGATGTGTTTTATTTTACTCTAGTATGCCTTTATTTTTAAGATTTTATTGGGAAATCGGGGAAGGGGAACAAGACAAGTTGCTGTCCTTTTGTTCTTCAGTCTAGTTGTGGAGGACGTCGCTTCACTGGCCCATGTTGGTATTATCATTGTGGTCTTCCCGGCTGAGGCAAATCAGTAGTCGGCCACTGGATGGCCGCTCACCATGGCTCTTGTCAGCTCACACCAGCTGCTGGCTACTCACAGTAGCTTATGGCAGCTCACTGCAGCAGGGGCTGCAGCCTATGCCATAGTTGGCGACTCACGGCAGCCCAGCTCCAGGTCGAGCTGTTGTTCACCATCTTAGCTGTAGGGGGCAGTGTCACTGGCCCTCATGTGGGATCCGAACCGGGGCCCTGCTGCTCAGAGCTGGCATCCCAAACCAGCTCTTAACCAATGCGCCACTCGGCCGGCCCTCTAGTATGCTTTTTAAGAAACACTCTTATCCCAGTCTTAGCTCTTGATTCCATAACAGGTTAACCTTAGTAGAATGAGTTGATCCCTAGTCAGCTGCATACACACGTTTATGTGCACTCAAGAAACTTATTTTGTGCCTACCATGTGCTGGGCACAGGTCAACATCATAAAACCTATACCAGGCTTCCTGCAAACAAGTTTGTTATTAAAGAATGTTCCACATCTTACCAAAGTTCCTAAGAGAGCTTTTTTTTTTTTTTTACTAGACCTTATTCTGCCTATTTTGAGCGAATTATCACATTCAAGAATCTGTCTTTCAAAAGTTGAAGTAGCTATAACATCAATATCTAAATGTTTATCTGGAGGAAGAATCTTATATTTATTTAAATTTATGTACAAAGAAAACACAATTTTATTGTGCTAAAGAATTAAAGTGATTTAAAATAAAAAAATGTTTCCCCTTTCCCCACCATCTTTCTCTCATTTATTTTTGCTTTGAAACATTATTTTGTTTTCATGTGTTCAGATAATTTTTACTTTCTTCTTCTGGGTCTAAGTGATATGCTAATTTTGATAGGGCACTTTTCCCCAGGGCAGTTTCTCAAAGTAATTTCAGGGTGCTATGTACGGTCAAAGAATTAACCAGAGTCCCTGTTTAGGATGCAGATTCCTGGCCTTCACTACAGACCTGTTGAATCAAAAGCTTTGGTAATGGGCTCAGGAACCTGCATTTTGATTGGCTCCTCAAATGAGCCTCTGCACACTGAAGTTGGAGAACCACTGCTTTTGAATCTAAAGTATTTCAGCTTTGGACAGAAAATTGCTAATAAGAACTATTTAAATAAAAGCCATACAATGTAGTTCTCCATTTTTAGAAAAGTGGCATTCACTTTTTCTTATGCTTCTATTGTTTTCAAGCATACTAAATAGGAATTATTAACTATAGTCTATCTTTGCTAAGGGTAGCTGGCATTTAAAACCCTATCTTAACAAAGGTTACAGTCAATTTCATATGAAAATCAATTAGAAAAAACATGCTATAATTCGTTAGCTATGTGTATACGAGCAGGTCCACTGCGTACTTGCTTTGTGGCTTTCAGGTGAACCATGGGGTCCTGTTAGAGATAATGTGGTCTGGAGGTAAGAACACTGGTTTGATTTGAAATCCAGCTCCAATATTTACTTACTGAATGACTCTCCACGTTCCAGTTTCCTTCACTGCTCAAGGTTGTCGTGAAGAACAAATGGAGTAAGGAAAATTAAACCTGTGTTAATTCAAAAGGGCTGCACATAAATAGGAAATTGATAGCATGTTTCCTGGAGGCTTGTCTTTATTACATGATGGTTTACTGATTCATATTTTCTGAATGGAAGCCCCACAAGGACAGAAACGTTGTATCATGTTCACTTTGTACCCCGGAATCTTGTACGGTGACACGTAGTAGACACTCATCATTGTTTATGCAACTCTGACTTTATGGATTACTACCAGTACATCGAGAAAAATACATATTTTAATAAATCTATCAGATTAATTAGGTGATGTTTCAATTATATTTGACTAATCACAGAGTACCTCATGTTCAGAAGACACATTTTTTTTAACATAAGTATCTTTTCTCAATGTGCTAATTGCTTCTAGAATGTTTTAATTATTAAGGAGAACAACTTCTTAATTAAGAAATTTCCATTATCTTCTCTAGTCCCAATGTATACAGTGCCAGGCCTGTATTCAAGCGTTATAACTACTATTTTCAGTGAAACATACAAAAGTGGTAGCATTTCTATTACATTTTGGAATTTATAAAGCATATTTTTGCATTCTGTCTTTTAACCCTGAAACTACTGTGTGAGGTAAATGATCCCTTTTATCTGAGAAATAAAACCAATGTCAGGAAGTCATTACTGTCATTTTAATTCAGCTTTATATCCAATAATTTAGCTGGATATTATTCCACATGTTCTCTATGTTTGACAAGAATTGATCTTTCTAAATTTCAATTAAACATTTTTTTTTACTATTTATAAAGATTAATAGATAACATACAAACTCACTACTTTATAAACACTATACACGCATACATCATACATGAAAAAAAAAGAATTTAGAATTTCCAGAATCAGGATAAAGTATTTCCTTCCAGAAAATATAAAAGCATATTATCTAATCCAGGACCAGAGCAATATACACATTTCTACATGAAGATGATGCTGTGAGGTGTTTTTCCACAAGAGTGATGAAGGCTGTGAACTGTGTCCCAGCCATATTCTGTCCCCTGGTTTCATGTGCATTGCCTACAGTTAAGAGTAGGCTGGTTGGGGTCAGAGATACAAACTGACCAGAGACCTAGCCTACAAAATAGGCTATAAGGAAGGCTCCATCCTCTTAACCAAATGATCTGATTTCTAAAATAGCAAGTTACTAAAATGTTTACCCCAAATCTCAAACTCCTGCTTACTTTCAAAGTGACTAAGTTATTTCAAGGCACTAGTTGAGTCCTTAACAAAGCCTCACTCCTTATATAATTATAATATCAATATCGTTGGTTAAAATCATTTGAAGTAACTGGCAATTAACTTCAAAAAAATAAAAAAAGGTTATTAACAGCCTTTTAGTTACCATGGAGCCATTATATTACAAATAAAACACAAAGAAGATTTTAGGCACTTAAATGGATCCCAACATCTGTTCCAAATGTACATTTTTTAAATCAAGAATCAGAGTGTTTGGATACTTCTGAGACTCATAACAAGGCTTTAACCCTATACGTTAATTTGTTAGTATATCCTAGCATGCTATTTGTTGTGACAACTTATGATTTCAAAAACTAACAGAAGATGACTTGTAAGGAAACTTTTCCTATTGTATATAGTTTAGAACATCTGGTCTAAAAAAAAAGCAGAGACTTCTGGTTTCTGGAGAACAAAGTGAAATATCCTAAGGAAATTAGTTAATTCTTACCTGAGGTCATACAGGTAACCAAGAGAAAGGGTGTTATTATTCCAGTGACCTATATCTTAGAATGTTGAGGTTTAGAACTTTTAGACTGTCAAATTTAGAATCTTACATTTAGACCCTTTAGAGGCTCCCCTGAATAGAAAAATCCTATGAGTTTTATGCAGGAGTAGGGATGTAATTTGGATGGGAAGCAACTGGGCTGAATCCAAAAAGACAGTCTGGGTTTTTGTTTTGTTTTGTTTTGAGCTGAGCCATCCTGCCACCTGTTGGCAGCTCAGAGGCAGCTCAGCTCGAGGCCGGACTCGAACCGCTGTTGCTCAGAGCTCAAACCTTTGAGCGAGCTCTTAACCAACTGAGCCACTCAGCCAGCCCGAGGCAGTCTGGGTTTTGAAGTCTGGGTTGATTTTTCATCCTTTCCTTGAGCATTAGTAAGCTCTTTTCCTGCTGATTCAGGGGGCGAAATTCAGGGGTTCCTCAGTGCCCACTTCCTCTTCACTGGCCTTTCTTGCCGTCCATGTTTGTAAGCTGTCCCAGGAACCTAAAGTCCTTTGACCCATGAAGGACCTGTTCCTTTTACTGTAGCTCCCAAACTTCCCAATTCCAGAGGCTTATTAACATGAGACAGGTTTATTTCTTTGATCTGATTACAGCCATCTATAGTAAGCATATTAAGCCACAGGTTTAATAAAGCATCTTAGACCACAACAAGCACATTAAAGCCAAGGTGTAATCCTTGATGGGAGTTTTTATCTTAAAGCAGGTGTTGATGAGCCTGATGTAGAAAGAACATTGGGTCTGGGGTTCTAGGAGCTTGGTTCTAGACATAGCTCTGCCACTTACTACTACATATGTTTTCTCCATTTGAAAATGGGGATGAATTAGATGAATTTCAACTTCTAATTGGAAGACATATAAGAAAGTGTATGTGGGTGGGGAAAAAGGAGAAGCAAATTTTTTGCTTCAAATTCATTTCCCTCTAGCCCAGCCTTTAAGGAAGAATATACATGCAATACTGGCAATGCAGGTAAATACTACCCGAGAGCTTGCCTTTCCTCCTTCCCCTTTCCTTTTTGTTGGGCAAGCATCTCAGCACTCTGTGGAGTTCCGCAAAAGAAAGAACTGTGACCTGGGAACAGAGTTTGAGTTACACAGTGAAACACAGCTATTTGAAACCTGGAAACATAAATCCAGATATTTGGAAAGTAAAACTAGTAGAGCTATTTTTTAATCTAAGTGGTAAGGAGGAACACTTGGTGACAACATGAAGGTAATGTCACATGGGAATACTTAAAGTTGCATGGGGCTTATAAGTACCAGGCACTGTGCTATAGTGTGACAGACACAAAAGTACCTTATTCCAATGGCACAAATTTTCTCCCCAGTGATCCCAGATATGTATACGTCAGTATATTTATATGAGTGACTAAAGACTCTCCTGATTAATGACTACATGAAGGAAAGATAATTTGCAAATGTCAAAATTAAAATGCTGGCTGATTCTCAAGACTTTGAGTAAAATGTAGCCCTTGAGGATTCTGTCACATACCTTCATTTACTCGTCATTAGGCCACTAGTCACTCTGATTAAGATAGAGATGTGTACTTGCAAAAAAGGTTAATATTTCAAGGCGGTATTTGCCATTTTTTTTCTTACCCAGTACCCCATAATATTGCTTCTGGGGGAACCCAGTTCAGGTGACATACGACTCAGACCTGGTCAATTACAATACCCCACTTCCCAGGGACTCACAAGTGTCTCAAGCTGAATCAGTGTCCTCCCCATGTTGCTTCTGCCATACCTGGGAAGAAAGACACCTTTCTTTCCTTTGAGGTTGCTGGCAGCCATCTTGCCAACTATGTGGAGTGATCCTGAGAGAAACAAAGCCTGATGGGATGGCACGGCTTGACCCACTGGATGCCACTGTGCCTGATCAGACGGAGCTACTCTTTAACTTCTTGGTTTGTGAACTAATACATACTCCTTTTTAGCTAATGTTCCTTTGAATTGGACGACTTCCATTTGCATTCAAGAGACCCAAGCATAAGACAATGATAGCCACGGCTAATGAATCTGAGTTAGCTAATGTTTAACACCATGCTCATTATTTAAAAGTGTATAGCAGTTCCAAGAGACTATTTCATCAATAAGAATAAGAAAACATGTCTAACTCATTGACTCAATAAATATCCTCTAGAGACTTCATGGGAAATAGATCATGATGCCACTGTCAGCACTATAGTTTGGTTTTGCTAATAAAACCTTCCCTGTGCCTTCAAACAAAAGTCACATGCACAAAATTCACAAGATTATTTTACTTGAATTTAGGGGGGAGGAGATGATATAGTCAGTTTTCACAAAGAAAATATTCAGCTTGAACTCTAGCCAAATAAAAGATAGTTCAAGTTCTTGTTTCAGTCTCCACTGACCTGGGTACTGAAGCAATGCCCCCTATCCTGGCATGTACGGTTCAGGCTGTCAGTTATGTGGCCACCCTTTCATGATCCTTAACTCTTGGATTCACGTCTCAGTGATCCCAGATACGAATTCTAAAAAATTTCTTCCATTTGTGTGGTTTTCGTCTTCCATCTGAGAATGTGGCTGGCTACCGCAAAACTGGTCACCAACCGTATGCTCTGGTCCATATGGCTTTCTTCTTAAACTCTGGGAGAACTCTCAAGGACAGCAGGGTGGCTAAGGAGACAAAAAATAAAGTGTACTGTTGCATTTAGTGGAGATGAATTTGAAAAGGTCATTACAGCAAAAGGTGTCAGAACAGAACTTGGCTTTTTCTCACTTGATTAATCTTCAAGAGACTAAAAATTCCCATCAGGCAGAATTACAATGGCAGAAAACCATTAATAAAGGCTGGGAAAAGGGTTTTTAAAAAATGTTTTAAAGAATGTTATCATGCAACCAGTTAATTGGAAATACTGCAGAATTAAAACAAAAACTGACTTCAGGGATGCTAGTGATTTTTTTTTTCTCTTAATCTGTGTGTTGATTACATAGGTGTGTTCCCTTTGTGAAAATCTACTTATGAGTTGTGCACTTTTCTACATGAAAACAATTTTTCCATTAAATGTTTAATTAAAAGTTTAAAAAAAAGAAAACACCCAAAAAACTGATCCTGTAATGAAGTTAGGTTCATGGGCTCAATGGAGCAAGCATAAATAACTACTAAACTGTATTTGAACATGTACCCACAAGTCCACAGCTTTTCTTTTCTGTCATGGGTCCCTCAGGGATCAATTTAAAATAAGGAAGTTCTGTGTAATGCCTCTAGGTAACTTATTATGTATCTTATTTCAAAATACTAATATACATATATTGAGATGTTATTTAAAATATAATAGTGCAAAGGAATATAAAAGTTACACTGTTATTGTTTGTGACTAATTAGCCCTTCAATATATAATCAAGTGAACATGTACCTCCTTGACCCAAATAACTATTTTCCTCATCAGCATCAATTGTTTGTTATCATCATGACCTAAGACAGCATATGTTTGGATTAACCAATGGTATTATGGACACATGGCCATTAAAAATGAGTCCAAACTCCCTGACATAAACAAGTGGAGGAAATCCTAACAGCAAGTGTTTAGGGATGGATCAGTGGAAACATGTCGGACCCCGGCCCTCATTCTCAGTGAAGTTCTTTGGTTGATCAGAATCACCTTCATACACATGTCCTCCACCCTCTTTGTGGGTAGGGAGGAGGATCAGAACCAATACATTAAAGAATTATTGCTTGTTTGGCAAAGAATATGTTATATCATACTTAAAGTAAAATATGGTCATACTATGGCTCTAGGCTGGAGATAGGCCTGATAGATTATCAGAAGAGTAGGTCAATGGGCAACTTTCCCAAGGTGAGGAGGCTTTTTAGGGCAGTATCTTACAGCATGTCCATACAAGCCACTGGTAGGATCCAGAATCTTCCTCGCCCCCCCCCCCCCAAGTCCCAAGACACAGATGACAGCATAATCTGTCTTGGGCCACAGAGCCAATGCCTAAAAGACTTCTCAGATTTGAGTAAAAATATCTACTATATAATTTTCTCAGAAAGATCTATGTTTGTGGATCCTACAGTCATAGCTTAACAAATTGATAAGTACTATAAAAAACCACACACAAAAAAGTCTAAATACCTGAAGGCATGGGAAATGCCCAACTCCTTTGGCAAAATACTATGTAGCCATTAAAAATATTATTATGAAGTCAGTGTAAGAACAGCTTTAAATGCTTTAAAAATAATTTTAAAATAAAAAAGGCAGGGCCGGCCGAGTGGCTCAGTTGGTTACGAGCTCGCTCAAGAGTCTGAGCTCTGAGCAACAACGGTTCGAGTCCCAGCCCAAGCTGAGCAGCTGCTGAGCTGCCAACTGGTGGCAGGATGGATCCGCTAAAAAAAAAAAAAAAAAGAAAAAAAAAAGGAAAAGGCAGTACTCAAAGTTTCTATGTATATTTTCTCAATTATTTATGATTATAAATATATTAAAACAACACTCATACACAGAGGGCAAAAACTTCTCATAAGAAACATATAAGTTGTCACTGTGCAAAATAGGTCTGGATACCTCTCTTGTTTCTTTCTTTTAATGAATTTTCTAAATTTTAATTAAAGTCATATTTTATAATTATAATAAAACATTTTAAAACCGTTTAAATAAAAATTAACTTTAAAGGCCCTGGAATTCTTTTTTAATCCACTAATTAAAAATGCCATGTTGGCAACAGCTCCAGATTACTTCTCCAAACTGAACCAAGATGAGCCCTTTCAGGAACCAACTAGAATGCTGTTCTGCATCACAGACAATATTGGAAGGTTTTTGCCTAGCTTGAGCATAAATCTGGGAAGTATTACCTTTTAAAAGATCCCTGGACTTTGCAGAGAGGGCTCCTTTAGGGCTTTCCATGAGGTTGAATAGCCAGTCAATGAACTAGGATGAAAATGAAGAACAATATCAGTGAAGACAACCCCACTATCAGCACGAGATCAGTCAGACCATTGGGGCCGCATACGTGCAGATCAGCATAGTAGTCGTAGGCAAGACCTGCCTGGGCCAGGAGAGTGGAGATGAGAAAGGGACCAGGCACAAGAGATGTTAAAGACGGACATAGCTTGCATTTAGTCAAATGACCCAGCAAAGTTAAACCTCTTCCCTTTGCTGAATACCCTGAGTCCTGTTGCAGGTTTTAAGAGTGAGGTAGACATGGGCCCCAAGGGCCTCCCGTGTGCCATGAACATTCTCTCTTGTTACTCTGAGAGGCCTAGGCATGTCAAGAACCTCGCCCACTTCCACTCCCAATGAATAGCAGAGTCAAAACTGGGACCCAAAGCCTCACACTCTTTCTTTGCATCATGCTGCCTGCCACCGGGTCTGTGTGCACCCAGGCCTAGGCTCCTAGGCTGGGCAGTAAGTAGGGAAACACATCTGATGTAAGCCCTTGTCTCTAAAATATGTTTCTGTAGATAAGAACAGTTTATGCCAAAATGGATATGAAACAGGTAGGTGAAATGCAAGAGAAAAAGCACAAAATAATTTACTAGATAGAGCCAAGTGAGTTAACTGCAAATAAACCTTGGAAATGAGGTAGAAACTCCTGGTACTCATGAATTTGACTGATCTTATGGGGTATGGCCAAAATTGTTTTTGAATTGGGGAGAGGCTAATTTCATTGATGCCTGAATGTTGCCAGTCTTGACTAATTTTAACTTTGGACACAGAAGCTGAGTTGAAAAAACTGCAAAATAGAGAGAAAAAGAAAATATTCCTAATTCCCTGCTTTAATTAAAATATTTTTTCTTAGTTTATTTTCTTTTTCTCAAGTTTGTTTAAAAATATCTTACTGGTAAAGTAAATAAATCAAACACTACAAATGCATAATAGATGCAGGATATCTACATTGTAGTCCAAAGTGAACATGGTGTTCCAGGCCAGAAATAACATGAGTGGATATAACATTGAAATTGATTTTGATTGAAAATAAAACAGAAAACAAAATTTGGGGCAAGACTACTAATGCTTATCAGGTTTAAGAAAACAAAGGCATTTTGATGGAGATGCTCAGTGGAGTGATGCATAGCTAAACTGTGGGTCCCCCATTCAGAAATATTTTTACAGATTAATGTTCAGGTTTTAAGAATAAGCCACATAAAGTTAGTTTTAAGCTTTCGACCTCATAAGAATCCAATTTTGATGAAATGGAATTCAAAAAAAGAATCTTTCAAAGAACTGTATTAAAATAAAGATAGGTCAGAGCCATGTAATGAGAATTACAGGAAACACAGTACTTTCATATGCTCTGTATGACAGCTAGGAGCCTGGGGGATGTTAGTATCAAAACCCAAAAGATGTTTCCTACAGTTTGGATATTCCTGAGGGCAAGGGTGATGACATTAGACCTTTGCAGATCTCCCCACGGTATTTGGCACAGGCCAAGAACACGACTGGCACCTAGAATATAGCCGTAGGATGGAATGAGCTGTGGGGAACCTAACTATGCTATAAAACGGATGTTCCAGATTCACATTTTCCCTCAGGAGCGTTCCTTGACCCATCCCAGGCACTGTTGATCACCCCCTTCCCTTACTCATCACCACTGTAACCTCCTTTATCATACCATCTTGTAATCTTGAATTTGCCTCCCTGTCTGTCCTCACTCTGAGATTCTAAGCTCTCAGAGACTTACTTATCATTTCATCTCCAGCATCAAGAACACGTGCCTTCAATAAATGACTGCAAGGACAAGCTTTTCTTTCCATCTCCCAACTGTAAACAAGTTGCTGCTGTTGTCACTGTTGTTGTTTTAATCAACAGTTAGCCTGAGCCCAGGCTAGGCTCAATCTCTGAGGCTCCGGCTGAGAGTCGGGGCTGAGTATGAAAGCCTGTGGAGTGATTCAAGTTTTACTTAACTTCCACTTCCAATCTACAGCAGAAATTGCTGATGAGAAAATGGCCGCCTGCCCTGATAAACAGGTGGCTGACAACTTTACCTTCTGGGTCTGTTCCTTCCATGGCTCTTTCTGCAGCAGAAGAAGCATGCTACTAGGAAGGAGAGTAAGAGCCTCCTGCAGAGTGACCCTGTGCATTGGACTTCTGCCAAGGAAGCTCGATGCTGGCCTAGCCGGGCCATTTTCCTGATGCCATGGCAACCAACTGGCACTGAGGCCGAGAAGGAGAGGGGCAGCATGGTCTGCCCATGCAACTACCACATTTGCAAATACCAGCAACAGGAAGTCCAAAGCCTACAATGGAAATAGAAACAAGACTAGGTCACATGTTTTAACAATTCAAAGTTATACATGTTCACATACACAGCCCCCATCGTGATGCAATGTCATCTTCCCCTTCACCCAACCTCTCCTCCTCCCCCACCCCTACCCCAGAAGAGGAACTGGACTGAAGAACAAAAGCTGTTTCCATACTTAATAAAGAGAAATTGTAGGGCTTTGCCAGGTATTTTGAAATCCTCTCTTGTGAAGACAGAAGGCCCAACGGTTTCATTATTATTGCTGTAACATTTGAGGAGAAATAGAATTTATTTAATTCCTAATCGTATTGAGGTCCATATAATCCTCCGTTTTGGTGTTTTCAAAGGATTAAAAAATTAATTAAGAGTGATATGGAGAAAGATATTTAGATTTATTGTTATGTGGCTAAAACTGATTTTACAAAATATAGTGTGATTCTATTTTTAAACAATAACAAGTGACGCTCCTCACTCATTTGAACAATGTGTCTAGAATCCATCCAATTTTAGACTAGTCTAGAAAATTGTAGAAATGGTGGTAACAGGGGCTACCTCTGAGTTGTTGGGTTACTGTGATTTAAATTATGCTTCTTTCTGCTTATCTGTATTTTCTAGGTCTTAAAAGATTTTTGTAAGAAAACAGAGAGGGCTAATAAAAACTTGGGAGATCAGAAGAAAAAGGGGACACATTATGCTCATTTAAAAAAAAGTTTAAAAAAAAAGTACTCCCCAATCTTTTAAAATTCCTAATCTCACTAACTAAAATTTCAAACACACACACAAATCTTCAGAAAAGCAGGGCAGAATTTCAAACAACATCCCAGGTTGTGCACATTTTTACTTTACAAAGGAAACATGTGAAATGTTCCTACAGAAAAAAAATTCTACCCCTAAAAAATGTACAGTGGGCAGCTAAGTCAAGAAAATGAGGAGAGTAGGAAAGTGCTGTCATCATTTATTAATCTTTTTCTTTTTTAACTCACCCAATACCAGTAGTTGTTAACCTTTTTGGGGCCATAGGTCATTTTGAAGGTGTGCTGAAAACGCCTCTCTATTATATGCACACATACTTGTCAGTATTGGCGCACACACAGATTATTTGCATACACTCCAGGAATTTCTTCAAACCAGGCGTGTGAAGCCATGCTCTGGGCCAGTGCGGAGGCCAGAGCCCTGGACCCCACCTCCTTTGTGGGATCAAGCCCAAGTATGCAGGACCCTGGGTTCCCTCTTCAGTGTCCCTTGTGTGCTGCCTGTCAAGTAACGTAGCCTGTTGGAAATATTTTTCAAGGAGCACCCTGAGTGTCTCCAAGAGCCTGGTAAGAACATTCATTTCCTTGTGACATCAGAGTTGTCACCGTTATTTCCCAAAATGAAAAGGAAGGAAGGAAAGAAAGCTACAAGCAGCAATATTTTCCTGTTTAGGGAGAACAACTATAAATTCTATATTTTAAGAAAACTACAAATTACTCCTCCAGATTGTACCTCATCCAGGGCCACGTTCTGAACAGATGTTGACTGGTATGCAATATTTCTGATGTAACCCATCAGTTCCAAGAGCCATTCCATTCTCTTCAACATGCCTGAAACAAAAAGGACATTTTCTTACCCGACGATGGCTTTTCCTTTGAAATGTAAAGCAGAGCAGTAATAACCATCATAACTCAAGCAGAACACCTGGTGAGGATTCTGTGAAATAGTTTCAAGTCCTCTCACAATACTTAAGACTTGTGATTGCCAGTGAGGGTTCTTTGCCACTATTCATATCAGATGACCACATTTTGGTCTTTGTTTTCTAAAACTAATTTATTCTTCAAACCTATCTACCCACTAGTGATAAAATACATTTATTGGGGTTTTTCTCTCAACATTAAACACACTAGGAGAAATCTAGCACGCCAACTAGCCAGTAATGTTGAATCTTGGATTAGTTGTTTTTATAGTCCTTTGCTTAAAGGTTCTCACTTTGTGTCATAATCACAGAGAAAAACCTATCCCAAAGATATAAAAAGAAAAATAAAAACCAGCTGTTATATGGTAACTGGAGAATAAACATCAACATACATATTGTTTTTTCTTTTATTTTAAAAAAATGAGGAGTCCCATTACAGTAAAAACTACTTGGGAAAGTTCTCAAAATTTAGTGAATAACAGCAAAATGAGAACTAAATTTGAAGGTCAGCTAGTTAAAACCAAAGGCAATATCAAGTTTACTTCAATTTGCTTCAAGTATCTTCATCCCTAATTGGGAACTGGGTGTTCGTTTTTTTTCCTGATAAATACACTTTTGATTTAGAGTGAAAAATGTAATTTCTCATCACAGGCTCATTTTTCATCAGGAAGATACTAACACAGATACGAGACAACTATCTCGGTTACCAAAGAGGAGGAGTAATCAAAATTTCCTATACAGTCTCAAAAAGAGTACTACAATTATGTTTGTCAGTTTTCTCTCAAAATTTTATAAAGCGATAGGGAAAAATGGAGCACAGAAACATAAGTAAGTTGACAGGGTCACAACAGCTGTCTGGCCAAATCTGATCCACTTAAGCCAAGAGCCATTCGGAACCTGAAAGTTGACTCAAGAAATTCTAAGCATATGACCTAAGCATGGGAGGAGACATGAAGGAGCTCCCTTTTCAGAGGATTATTAGGGCATAAATGTCTAAAATGTTCTAAATTCTGCAACAGATGACTCATTAGCAGAGCTTCAGGCCTGGAACTTCTTGAGGATGTAGTCAGGTTGTCCAGATTTTATTCTTCTCGCCTCTGAGAAGTTCCACAGAATAGCAATTTCATTTTGTTGTTGCTGTTTTGTTTTTTTGTTTGTTTGTGAAATGACTGCCCAAAACCCATTTTCATGAAAACATCAGGCAGGCTCAATGGGCATTCTGTCTAAGAAACCAAAGCGGGCAGAATCAACCTGATAGACTTGTTTCTATCCTTGCGGGCCAAATACAATCTAAAGATCCTCAAAGGAATCCCTTCCCCTCTCCACAGAGTGGGTGTTGTGAGCTGTAACTGCTCATTTCTGTCCATGGTGCTTCTCATTCGGGGTAACAAGGTAAAGTTGTCAGCCACCTGTTTATCAAGGCAGGCGGCCATTTTGTCATCACCTGGGTCAAGAAGCACTAAACCAGCTTTGAAGTTGAGGAAGCAATGACAACTTAAAGGACATGGTGGGCAGATCTCCGTGTCCTGATGCCCGGCCCAGGTTGGCTCACCTGTGTTGTCATGGCTGGCAATCCGTGCCTGGTATAAGCTGTGCAGTAACATCCAGGCCAGCACGTCCTTTTCCTGGTGCTGAACAGCAACGCTGAGCATGTCAGTCAAGCCCATCAAGGGGAACCGTCCTTGGGAGACCAAGTACAGTCTGACAAAGGCAGCCTTTTCTATGCTGCTCTGCAAAAAAGCAAATTGTTCAGTTACTATTAAATTAACTGAAGTCGTCAGAGAACCTCAGGGCAAGGGCAAAACAGAAAGGGTGAGCTTGGAGTTGATTATTATTCCAAACGTTAAAGCTGTTCATTTCCTGCAGCGTGTGACCCATCCGCCTGCATGCTCTATTAAAATGTACAGGCAGACAGAGGGTTGTAATGTCACCTCCTGTTTTCTCATAAAAACCATAAATGATTTCAGGGGTTAATTGGCGATATTTAGTAAGGATACACAAATAATGGCAATGATAACTAACAAATACAATACTTACCATGTGTCAGGCACCATTCTAAGCACTTAACATGTGTTAATTTGGCAGTTCACAAAGTGTGCTACGCAGACGTCTAGGCGACCCTGAGACCCTTTTAGAGGGTCTGTGGGGTCAAACTGTATCCATAACAGCACCAAACTCTAGTAATATGCATTGTATTTTTCACTGCCACTTGCAATTTTTTTAAAAGCTAGTTTCACTTAAAGTATCCTCGTAAACAATAGAAATTACTAGTTTCATTAAACCTTTGCCCTTGAGTACATATCTTTTCAATGTTCTGTGTGATAAAATGGGGAGTATGTTTAAGGGACTTGTGCTGCGTACCCAAGTATGATGGCTGTCTCAGGAAAAGTGATTGTAAGGCTGAATGGTGGGTTGAAGTAGCCACTCCTCTCACAGAACACCATTTACTTGACTGATTAATGGTTATTCAAACTGAGTATCTGACAGATTATTTTCTTAAAATTGAAGGAAGTGAGACTGTCACTTCATGGAAAATACTTGACAATATTTGCTGCCAATAGTATAATCTGAAATTTCAAGTGAAAAGTAGACTTTTAGAAAATTCGTATCTGCTACCATGAGTTCGGCAGCTTCTCAATAAATAAAAGACTTTTCTGATGAAACTGCTGGTGATATTAACAAATACAATGTTTTGACATTATACGAGTATAATGAAATGTAAAGATTTGGAAGATTTTCAAAACTTAGTGATTCAAAATTTTCCAAATGGCCAATGAATATTACAAAATCATCCACTGCTAAAAGGCCCAGAGTACAAGATAGACCAATGGATTTTAATGTAACACAGTATGTGAAGTTCACTGATATGGTTTCAGATTCCATGCTGCAACTAACCTACAAGAAACTTGCATTTATGCATTTTGGTGCAAAGCAAAGAAAGATATCCACAATCATCTGAAAAGTCTATTAACACACTCTTCCCTTTTCTACCTATATATCTGTAAGAGGCTGATTTTCTTCACATACTTCACCCAAATAATATCATAACAGATTGAATGAAGCAGCAGCTATGAAAATCCAGCTGTCTTCTATGAAGCCACACATGAAAGAGATTTGTGAAAATGTGAAACAATGCCACTTTACTCACTAATTTTTAAAATTTTCTGGACAATATTTTTTCTTATTTATGTTAAGATGCAATGAGTTTTTTATTATTACTTTTAAGAAAATATTTTTAAAATTTCCTAGTTTTAATTTTTAATATGGTAAATACTGACAGATATGACCTATATAAATAAAAGCTCTTTGGAATCCTCAGTAATTTTTAAGACACTAACGTGGCCCTGAAATCAAAAAGTTTGAGGACCACTGTGTTAAATATTGAATTCTCACACCAACCCTATGGAATAGATTACTATTTTCATCCCTCCTTTGCAGATAAAGCAATTTAAGCACAGAGATTAGGTAACTTGATGAAGGTCACACAGCCATACATAGGTGGCAGAATAGAAATGGAACCCAGGGAGTCTGAGCTCTTCACCATCACCTTATCTTACCTCTGTTCTTTCCAGAAAAGAAAACACTGACCTCAGTGGAACACACTAGCTCTTTTGGGGACATCAAAACACTATTTAGTATGTCCTAGTGACAATGTTCTGAATGGTACTTTAGGAACCCAAGTGAACAACATAGCAACCTTTAGCTCTGGGTACCATGAAGCAAATTATATGCATTACTTTTTACTATATTACACGAATATAATAATAGGATACAATTAATTACATGAATATAATAACTGTGATAATAAGTAATTACTGAGTACTTGCCTCAGGTCAGGCTCTTTACCAAGAATTTAACATGGATTAAGTCATTTAACTTGCAAATTAACCCGAGGAGGTAGGTGCTATTATCTCCCTTTTATTGATGAGAAAACTGAGGCAGAGAAAGGTTATGAAATGTAACCAAGGTCACACTGCCAGTAAATTAAAGAGCTGTATTTCAAACCCTGGCAGTGAGGCTCCTGAGAACATTCTCTTAAGCATTTCCTTATACTGCTTTACCTTGCTTAAAATAAGCTCATCCTCAAAATGCTAATATTCCAAATACTCTAACAGTGGTTCTAAAACCTTAGGATACACCACAATCACCTGGAAGGAATGTTAAAACACAGATTCCTGGGCCCCACCTCCAGGTTCTGATTGAATAGGTCTGGGGCAGGATGTGAGAATTTGCATTTCTAATCAGTTCCCAGGCCACACTGACGCTGCTGGTCCAGGGACCACATTTTGAGAATCATTGCTACATGATGCAAAAATTCCAGGATTCAGCTGAGTAGGTAAAACCTTCCATACAGTGGAATAACTAAGATGGCCACCAGCTACGCAAGGGCTCGCAGTTCTATAGAACTTTAGTATTGACAGGTATGCAGGGTTGCCATTGGAATAAGTATGTCCATTGGGATGTACTTACACTAAAAAATTATTCATTCCTAACTGCAATTCAAATTTAACAAGACATATTATATTTGCTAAATCTGGCAAACTTACTGATATGCTACTTTTAGCTCGTTCATCATTGACTGGGAGTGAGTGTGAGGGGTACTTGTTAATTATCTTGTGTCAGGGCTAGTAGTGCTTCTTTTTCAATCAAGCACCTTTCTTCAATCTAAAAGGATAAGTATCAGGTGAAGAAAAATAAATGTGAAAACAGAACTATTTATTTATGCCTTCCATATGCCAAAAAGTTCTTCGGTCAGAATAGTCCCATTCTTGTGGATTTTGTGTTGAAGACATTGTCCTGTACTTATTTTTGCCCAAGGCGACACTAAAATGTTTGACAAAATGGGATTAATTAGGTTAAAACGTCATTGTTCCATTTATCCATCCATAAAACGTTTGTTATGAACAAACCATTGTACTAGGCTGGACACAAGACCCTAGGAGTGAAACAGAGATAGTTTCCTAAAATCAACCAAGAATAGAAAGCAAAACTAGCCTCGGCCAAAAGGGTACTGTAACCACCTCTTCAACTGTAATTCCTACCTCAATAATGAAAACAAATATAGATATGTATTACCTCAGTAATGAGGGCAACCCGATTGGCTTCATCATCTGTCATTTCCAAGAGGCATTTTGCTACACAGATATACAGCTCCAGGTCATTTCTCTGGTAAAGAAAAAACCCAAGCATGTTAATACACAACATAAGTATACTTACAATGTTCTGACAAATTATTGGATTTATCTCCACGAACAGCAACTGGCGAGATTTGAATTTTAACCAAACCAAAACATGTGGCCAATTTTTATCATTTAAAAACCATCTATCCTTTTATTTTGTATATTTGTTTGGCTGTACTTTTTTTTCTCCTAGTCAGAATCTATTATCACTCCAAATGGATTTTCAACTTCTTTGTGAAACTACAATTCAGAGGTCTGCTGGGCAAGGGGAAAGGCTAGTGTTAAGTCACTTGATATGAACAGTATCTTAGACAACATGCCCAGTGATTCTTCTGGTAGGAAGTGTAGGGTTTCTGAGCTTGCTCACCTTCTACAGGCATTTGGGGAAAAGGCCCAAGAGCAAACTTCCTGGTGCAGCACTGGTTAACCTGCTTCTGAGCTTGCTCAAGACTTTGGTTCTAAAAATTCAACCTCAATTTAGATCTTGGAAGCAAACACATGCTTAGTGAAGAATGTGGTTATTTCTTGCTAGCCTTCCCACCACATTCTTAAAGCGTACACCTCTCTGCTTTGCCAAAAAGGCTTTAGAAAATCCCAAACATCAATTGTCAGGAATGTAAATATTTTTCTTCCTCACCCGAATCTTATTTGGCAGAAGATAAAAAATTTTCCCAGTAGCTCCACAGAGCAGACTCCAGAGGTGGTAGGCAGGGCTGGGCAGCTTCATGGCCTGGCTCAGACCCTGCAGGGCACTCGGGCATAACTCACGCTGGAAAAGTGGGGAATCTGCTTCAAAAACTGCTACCATTAAGTTTTCAACAAAATCCAGGATCTGTTCATCAGAGACGTGTTTGATCCACAGAGGCGCAGATACCAGGAGGTACTTCTTGATATTCATCTGGAAGCAAAAGGGAAGAGGTCAGATGTAAACAGGCAAGTCTGGGTTTGCAATGCTCAAAACTGCCAGGTCGCCACTGTGCTGGAGAGTAGACTGAGAGATAAAAGGTTCAGGTTGCTTCCTTGCCCCTCATTTCCCCATAGCTTCATGGTCAAATGGGCCACGGGTGCCTGTAATGTTGGCCACTGCAGTGACTGCTGATCCAGGGTGACTCATGTGTATATATGGTATCTGCCAATCCATCTGTGAACCAGTCAGCTTAACCTTGGATCTTTTCAGTAAGGGGTAATAAAATGCTACTTCTAATAGTACATGACAGTTGCTATTCAGTCTTAAAAAGTCACATTCTCTGGCAAGAAAAGCTGAAGATGAAAGGCTCATCTGCTGTAAATCAACTCAACGGAATATCTGATATTATTAATTTCTTCTTCTGAGGAGGCATAGGGAATGCATAAGGGGAACTGGCATGCTGAGGCCATTTCTGACCAAAGAAGACCCTGCCGAGCATGTGAAACTGACCGTGGCCTCTTAGAGTTGACGAGAGCTAAGGGGCACGGCTGGTAATAGCTCTGGGTCATAGGCTTTAAGAGAGCAGGCTTCAAAAATTCTTAGAAACATAGTGTGACACTAAAGGAGCAGCAAGTCTAAAAGAAGTGGTATAAAAAAGTAAAATCTTGACAAAAATCAGTGAATTTCAAAAAAGATCAATGTTGTTGCATGAGTTATCCGAAGAGCTCACTTTAAAGAACAAGCCATTTCAGATCATTTTTTTTAAATGAGAAGATACGGAATTCAGAAAATGAATTCACAAAATTTATTAGTTAACAAAGATAATATAAAAGGTCCATAATCAAGGACAAACCAAAAGAGTAGCGCAGATCTAAAAGAGAAGTAGGGGCCAGTCGAATTGCTCAGTTGGTTAAGAGCTCGCTCAAGAGTATGAGCTCCGAGCAACAGGGTCGCCGGTTCAATTCACGGCCCGAGCTGAGCTGCCGCTGAGCTTGCCAACAGGTGGCAAGATGGCTCAGCTAGGAAAAATAAAAAATAAAATAAAATAAATAAATAAAAATAAAAGAGAAGTAGAAGGATAACTAAAACCTAGAAAATTTTCTGAGGTCAACAAAACAGTCTGTTAGAGTTATATCTGATCCAAAAGGAAGGAGTTAATAATACACTGTTTAAGACATGTGCTTGGGAGTTGCCCACACTCTCTTCCATTTATTAGATATGAGAACTTTGCTTACTCTCCATTTGCCTCAGTTGGTCAATCTGTAAAATAGAAATAATAAAATCTACTGCTCAGAAGTGAAATAAGTCAGTCACAAAAACCTCCATATTGTATGATCCCATTCTAAAGAATTCCTAAACTTTATATGATATTTAAATGTATATGAAAGTTCTTTTTAAAAAAAGGGCAAAATTACAGAGACAAAGAACAGATCAGTTGTAGCCTGGTCTGAGATTGGGAGTGGGAACTGACCACAAGTAGGCATAATGGAATTTTTGGGGTGATGGAAGTTTGGTGATGGGTGAAAATGTATAAACATACTAAAACTCCAATTACACTTAAAATAGCCATATTTTATGGAAAATAAATTATAACTGAATAAAACTGTAAAAAATATCAGCCTGTTAGGGTTGAAGAGATTAAATCTGATGTCTGAAAGAACTCACTGAGTGCTTAAAAGTAGCAGGTGCATAGCAAGTGCTCATTAAGTGGCAGCCGACAGGTAATAAGAACTGACAGAAAGGATGCATACCTCAATGACATCAACCTTCAGTTAAAAAATATCAGATGTAAGAAAGCTTAAAAAAAAAAAGTGCAGAGTAGGAACTGATGCCAAACTTTTGAGGAAATAATAAGAGGGCTTTGCAGTATGCTCAAAGAATTAAAGCCTCCTAGAATGGAAGAATGACAAAGCTGAGATCATTTAACGTATAATCAATTGGTAAACTTCTAAGGAATTATGGAATGTGTTTTTTTTGGCACTACCTTAAAACGTACTCAAAATTATACATCTTTACTAATTTCACATCTTCTAATAATCTTGCCCCATTCTTCCTATCTACGCTTAGACCATACCGTGTAAGGTGCTGGCCCCTCTCTCTATCACAAATACAAGGTAGACCGTTTCTTCTTGAGCACTTTGCTCAAGCTGAATACCCTAGCAGAGATATCTCCTCTCCCCACCTACATCCCCTGGTACCTCTAACTTGATGCCTAACGAGATCCTACCAAGCCTTCAAGACTCACCTTCAGTGCTGCCTGTTCTGTGAAAGGAAGGATCATTTACCTAGTACACGTGGATTTGCCTTTCTTTCAGTACCTACCAAAATGATTAGGTATGTTATATAAACAAATAAACCTAGCTTCAAATAACTCTTTCTAGCTGTACGATATTAAGAAAAAAACTTTAAAATCTCTGATCATTTTCCCTTTCTGTAATAAATGGTAGCTGAAAAGCATGAATGGTGGTGGCTATGGCAGAGTTCTGAAACACACAATTTTCCAATCTGCTGGCCAGCTACTGTCAAACCCCCAATTTTTGCAAAATCCCATTTGTCCACTCTTGAGTTTGAGAACACACACCCAAAGGAATGTTAATCTTCCCCCAAAAGAAACATATCCTCCCCTTGCCCAACACCTTAGCTGCTACATACACTCAGGCCATGAATCAGGGGTGGCATCACCCACAATCCCAACAGTGCAGCTGCATTCTGGGATGACTGTGCCTGGGTCACCGAGATTTCAAGGCACAGTTGTTGTATCTCTTCACCTGAAACAGAAGAAAAGAATATGTAATGTAGCTGCTTCTGTGACTCATTTTCAGCTTTCAGTGTCTCAAATCAAAGCATCTGCTTGTGTGACTTCTACAGGTAATAGAACTTCAATAAACCCAAAGGCATTTCAAGAGGCCTTTTAGTAATGAGGCAAAACATGTATCCACTGGTATTAGAATCCCAGGTCTTAGGACTGGCAAGCACCTTGACCTAGTGAGGGGAATTTCTCTTATGAAATCCAGAGAAACCTAAACACTCAAATACTATCATAATTTTGAAATAATTTTAGCTAAAAATGTCTTCCTTTCTGTTTTTCCCTCCTCTTAACTTTGCATTCAGCACACAGAGAAACCTGTCTAGGTCTGGAAGGACTTAAAGATGGAGCCATATTCTCTAGTGATCGAGTCTTTTTAACAGTTTGATCCCCATCAGCAGACATATTTCCCTAACCAGACCTTTCTTCTTTCTTCTAGGGAGTTTTTACCAAAACAAAAATCTTTTCTAAAGGGGGTGGGGGGAGGATATATTTTTCAAATGAAATCTCTGAAAACATGGTATAGTAACATTGTATCTTATACAGGGATTAGGTTACAATAAAAGCATTTAAGTGAAAAATTGTGTATAGTCAAAATTATCTTTGATTATCTCTTAACCTGCACATAAATTATACTATATAAATCTTTCTGTATAGCATACGTAAGTAAGCACCCTA
>NW_017731870.1:122120-125693 GCF_001890085.2 Hipposideros armiger
GAGAAATTGGAACCCTTTTGTACTGTTGGTGGTACTGTAAAATGGTAGAACTGCTATGGACAACAGTATGATAGTTCTTCAAAAAATTAAAAATAGAACTACCATATGATCCAATAACCCCACTTTCAGTATATATCCAAAATAATTGAAAGCAGAGTCTTGAAGAGATATTTGTACATCCATGTCCACAGCAGTACTATTTACAATAGCAAAGAATGGACACAACCCAAATGTCCATCGACAGATGAATGGATAAACAAAATATGATATAAACACAAAATGCAATAGTATTTAACCTTAAAAAGAAAATCCTGTCATCCGCCACATGGGTAAGTCTTGAGGACACTACACTAAGTGAAATAATCCAGTCACAACAAGATCCATTCTGTATGATTTCACTTATATCAGGTAAGTAATCAAGTTAATAGAAACAAAAAGAATGGTGATCACTAGGGGTTAGACTTTAGAGAGAGGGAGAAAGGGAAAGCATTGTTTAATAGGTCTAGAGTTTCAGTTTTGCAAGATGAAAAATTTCTGGAGATTGGGTTCACAACCATGTTGATATACAACAATGTAGATATACTTAACACTACTGAAACGTATTTTTAAAAATGGCTAAGATGGTGAATTTTATGTTATGTGCTTTACATAATAAAAAAAAGGAGAGACTTTTGGTTTCCAATTCTGCATGTAAGGAGCTTAAAAGTCACCACTCTTGTAATAGATAAGCATGATATCGGGGATGGGAGGGCAGTGGATGGGGGGAGGTGTGTTGTGACTTTGTGAGGGGTGAAAAGGATAACTAATGCATTGTTCTGTACACCTGAAACTAATTAAAACAAACAATCAAAAGTCACCACTCTGTCTTAACAACAAGTAAACAGCTGAACAGACTGAAACATCAGCTCTTCTTGGATCCTTAAGAGAGGGAAGGACACACGGCAATCTGCTGCCCTGAGACTGGAGATACAGGCAGATGAATACAGGCACGCCTCATTTTACTGTGCTCTGTTTTATTGTACTTCACAGATAGTGTGTTTTCATCAACACTGAGGTAGGACCCTTCACCAGGAAAAGGATAACGACTTGCTGAAGGTTCCAATGATAGTTCGCATATTTTACAAATAAAGTTATTTTTAATTAGGGTATATACTGTTTTTTAAAATAATGCTATTGCATACTTAATAGCTACAGCATAGTGTAAACATAACTTTTATATGCATTGGGAAACCAAGAATTTCATGGGACTCACTTTACTGAGGTATTTGCTTTATTGCGGTGGTCTGGAGCTGAGCCCACAATATCTCCAAGGTATATTGGTACAGAGAGTCATGGCTTACCAGATCACAGACTGATGAACAGAAAATACTGCAGGGACAAGGAAAACCTGAACTAATTGATGAAATGCTGAAGGTTCTGTATGGATAACTCTGACGCTCATAAATTTGATAACCTAGATGAAATGGGCCAATCCTTTGAAAGATACAACAGTCTGTCAAAACTCACACAAGAATAGATTATCTATATACTCCTACATCTATTTAAAAATTGAGTCAATAATTAATAGCCTTCTAAAACAGAAAGCACCATGCCCAGATGAGTTCACAGGTAAATTCTCCCAAATATTTAAGGAAGAACGTATACCAATTCTCTACAATCTCCTTCAGAAGACAGAAACAGAGGGAATATTTCCTAGCTCATTCTACGAGGTCAGCATTACCCTAATACAAAAACCAGATGAAGATACAACAAAAAAACTACAGGGTCAGCTGAGTGGTGCGTTGGTTAAGAGCTGGCTTGGACTCCAGCTCTGAACAGCAGGGCCCCAGTTTGGACCCCACATATGAGGGCCGGTGACGCTGCGCCCTCTACAGCTAAGATGGTGAACAACAGCTCNTAGACTGCTGACTTCTTGTGTCCTCACATGGTAGAAGGGACAGGGAAGTTCTGTGGGGCCTCTTTTCTAAGGGAGCTACGTGGGCTCCGCCCTCATGACTCAATCACCTCCCAGAGGCCCCACCCCTTAATTCCATCACACAGGAGGTTCAACATATACATTTTGCGGGTACACAGACATTCAGACCATAGCACTTCCTTAAAGTATCTAGGAAATAACACTGCGCTGCTGGTACCTTGATCTTAGTGCAGTGAGAACCACACTGGACTTGTGACCTACAGAACTATAAGAAAATAAATTGTTGGTTCACGCCACTACGTCTGTGGTCATTTGTTACAGGAGCAATAGAAAACTGTTATAGCATCCCGTGGGCTACTTCCTGGAAACCCAGGGCTCAGGAAATGCATTTTGATAACCATCAAACCTGGCTTTCTGGGGCCTGCAACAGATGCTCAGCGACGTGCACAGATCAGTCAAGCACCGCCTGGCTGAACGCTGCCTGGTCTGGGTCTTCAGATCGCCTCCTTCTTACCCTCAGCTATTTGTAAAGTGACCAGTGAAAGTAACCCAGTGGCCCCATCCAAGAAGTCAAACTTCAAAATCCCCAAAGTCTATCTGGTCGCTACCAATTGTGACACACAATATATTTTTCTACCCAGGTCACACCCTAAAAGCAGGGTGTGAAGACCTAAAAACACTTGATAGTCACCGAAGTTTAGCCTCATAAGTGGAGAGAGGAGTGCAGCCCAGTTCACAGGAGGGTACTGGTAGCTTTCGCCAACGGTTGCTATGGGTTTCATCACAATCTTGAGAAGGGAAGGAGGCACAGATTCAGGACCTGCAACAGAAAGGAAAAAAATAATAAAACGCCTCCGTACCATTATTAAAATGGAAAAGGCCAACTTTCCCTTCTGGTTCTTCTAGTTTCAAAGGATTTGGTATCATGTCTTTCAATGTGGTCCATCCTTTAATCCTGTGTTCTTAAACCTCAACCCAATTTGCTACAAAACCTGGTTCTCTCTATTCTTCTCTCTCTTATTTGTCTCCAGTCTTCCCCTCTTGTCTGGACAGGAATATGCCACACAGCTACTTAGCTGTCTTCCATACTTTTCCTCATGTCTTTTCACCCAGCTTTCTAAAAAGGGTAACTTTCTCTACATGATTGCCTCACCTCTCGCTGATTCTTCAATCCGCTTCCACAGAGGAGACAATCACGGCCTACGTGGGTCCATTCCCTCTACAATCCCCATGGCCCGAAATGGGCATGTTCTGTGCCATGTGACTCACCACTGTACTCCTCGGCCTGTGCCATGGCTGGCTGATGGCCCCAGAGGTCATCTAAGGTAACAGCTAATCCATAGGTTAACCAGCTATCTGTGACACAGTACCATAACTTTAATGTTCTATTCTTTTTATTGGGGTGGGGCGGGTAATTGGAAATGGAACATAGTGAGAATGGAGCAGTTCTGAGTGGAGCCATTAAGGTGCAGTCAGCGTTGGAGTAGCCACTAAGGGTCACAAAAAATGAAGTTACAAGGAGGTCAGAAATGATGGATAGAAAAGCAGAAGAGCAAGAAGGAGAAGCAAAAGTAGCAGGAGCAACGTAAGCAGTGGAAAGGAAATACGCATCAGAGAAAGAGAAGCATAATCAGCAAAAGGAAAAGAATTAGCAGGAA
>NW_017731870.1:129243-142224 GCF_001890085.2 Hipposideros armiger
ACATGGGCCAGTGAAGCAACGTCCTCCACAACTAGACTAGAGAACAAAAGGACAGCAACTTGTCTGTTCCCCTTCCCCGATTCCCCGACGCTGTTCCCCTCCAATTCCCCAATAAAACCTTTAAAAAATAAAATAAAAATAAAATGGTTAAAATGGTAAACTTTACATTTTGTGTATTTTACTACACACAAACAACATAGCACAAGAGGCATAGAAAGGGATGAAGCAGTCACTAGGGAGAGAAGCAGAATCCATGGGAGAAATTGATACTATGAAGCCCCTAAAAGATAGACAGAGGGGAAGAGAGAGAACATCTTGGTGCCTGCTGTCTTTCTGCTCCTGGTACTCTTGAGGGCTGAGGGTAGAGTTTCTGCCCTTAGGTTTCTGGGAAAGCTAGGAATCCTTGTAATAAATATCTTTACATTTGAGTCAGTTGAAGTGAGTTACTGCTTTCTGTAACAAAAACCTGAGCATAATTGCTATCTGGTTATTGTCCCCACTATTCCAATTGAACTGCACTTGCTACGATTTCTAATTGCTAGCTAAATGCCAAATTCAAGGGCATATTTTTTCAGTCTTTCTTTCCCTACTTTTCCACCTAAAACTGTACCCTGGCCTCATTCTTGAAATACATTCTTTCCCATACTTCCTTGTTGTTCCTCAGCTGAGTCTCGCTGCCTGAGGTCATTCACTCTCACAGTTTCATGTACTACGTGTACATGTTGATAACTAGTAAATCCATATTTCTAACCCAGGCCTTTCTCTGATGTTTTAGATTCATTTCCAACTAGAGCGTGTTTTCTTAGGCTAGCCACCAACTATCCTACCTCCTTACCTTTGCCTCTGCCAACTTGGGAAGGTAAAACTAGTTGTGTGCCTTCCAGTGATATTTCTCTTGCCACCAATGCTTTGCTTTTGGAAAATGTTAAAAGCTCAACACACGTACCATTTTTCTATGCTGTCCCATCAGTAACTGAAGCTTTATTTCTATTCTATCTGGAGATGTAATACTACGAGTGCAGAAAATATTATCAGGGAGTCAATCATTGCTATTACAAGGAGAAGAATTTCTGACAAAAAAAGTAATATCTTCATGAACTCATTCATTCATTCAACCATCAACTGAGTATCTATTAGGTACCAGGCACTGTTCCAAACAGTGGAGGTGGTGTTGAACAAACAGAGGAAGTCACTACGCTCATGGAGCTGATATTCTGGTGAGAGGACAGACAAGGAAACATCAGATGTAAGAAAAATAAAAATGCAGTGATAGGAATTCACTGGTTGGCTATTCACATAATTCTATACTTATTACACACGTGTGGCAACTGTCCCTATACAATGTTGATTGCACATTGAAGTCTTTGATTTCACAAAAAAACAAAAAAAACAAAATTAGCTGTGTTTTGGAGGTCTTTTTGGTTCATGATTCATAAAAATGGCCTGATGAACTAGCAGACAGTATAGTAAATATCTGTGCACAGAATTACTATTCTCTCCTGTTAAGGACATGAATCCAATCCGATATTGGAAGTCATTAATTCATAAACACATTTCTATTAAATTTTTTTTTAGATCAAGTGTTTTCAAAATTACATAAAATTTTATTCCAGGTCCTTCTACTGAATTCACTATAGAAATTTTGCAGTTTCCAGAGGATCTAGGAAATCAAGAAAGACATTAAACTTGCCCTCTAATACCAGGATCTAGTGTGAAATATGACCATTTTCCAGATGTTTTATTGCTTAGACAATGAGCTCTCCCTTGACAAGACAACAGAACTTTCACCAATAACTGCATTTTATTGTACACTATTGATGTGGCTTCTATGCTGTTTAGAATTGATTTGATATATAGCCAAGTGTTGGAAACAAGAAGAACTTGTAAAATGGAGCATAGGGTTGAAAATCAAGAAAGTGCTATAACACAATGAATCTTCCACGTTTAAAGGGCAGAGAATCAGTACTGAGTAACATAACCAGAATCATAGAAAATTTTCCACTATACTTGCAGGAAACTAATTCTGACACTAACTGGAATGAAAGGAATGAAGTAAATACTTGGCAGTTCCATGAATTTGGGGGGATGTATCGGAAGAGAATGGCATCACACGGTTCCTTCCCCAGAGATCTGGACACAAGAACCCAAATCTCAGCAACAGGAATGGTCAGCTCCCTTATCGCAATGCTTTGTTTTTCAAACAAGTACCTTAGATAAAAATGAAATACTGAAATGCTTTATAGACAATGGGTATGGAACTGAGGGGACTTAACAGCACTTGTTAAAAGGATCCAGATGTTTTAAAATCCAGATACAAAGTTGCTTTAAATCTCTCATCCAGCTGACAGCCTCAAAGAACCCTGACGTAAATGGCATATCCGAACATAATGCATTACAACAAGACCTATTATCACACATACTTTGGCTACACAGGGGATCAGATCTCAGTGCCACAACGCACACGTCTAAGCCCTATGGGAACAGCCTGGTCACAAGCAGGCTGACGGCCAGTGATGCGTATATTCCCATCACCAGCACGTGGCTTGCGTAGTGTGGCACGTCTTCACTCTCTCCATCTTCAGTGTTAGTTAGGAGTGATTTAGCTCAGAATTATCCATTCACATATATATGCTTAAAGCTGTAGAGCAACAGATATTTGAAAACCATTACATGCCAAGTACTCTGCTCTAAGCATTTAGGATAAAACACAGATGTTCTTCCCGCCCTTGAGGAAATTATAGTCTAATGGGACAGACAGACATGTAACAAAGAACCATAAATAATTAAGCAAATAGTCACACACATTCAAAGTACTATGAAAAACATATAGGAAAGTATCACCTAAGAAAGCTAAACTAATTTGGGACCTTCGGGGAATCCTCTCTCTTTGCCCACTGAGGAGAGAATGTTTAAACCAAGATGAAAAAGATGAGTAGGAATGTTTCAGACAAAGTCCTCAGAAAACACAGGTAGAGATAGTTACAGTATGGCATATTTGTGGGCACTAGGAGATACTTAGCCCTCTGCTAGAAACTACTCTACAATTATGACAGTCATTGAAAACAACTGATGATTCTGATATGTCAGTCAGATACTAAGAGCAGGTAGGATGTTTTGTTTTAAGACCAAGTACTTCAACAACAGAGTTATCAGAACAAAAACATCCCTGGGCCCCTGAGCACCAGGAAGGCTGTTAAGCAGGGTGGCTGCCTGGTGGAGATCAGGCCCTGAGAGGGAAAGGCAGCTTTAGCAGGGCTGTAGCCCAGTGGGGACAGGAGATGCACTACATTTAGGGGGACTCAGAAAATGAGCAAATATACTGAGAATAATGGGGGCCAGGTTTCTTACTGTCAGAGAAGAAATTTACAAATATGAAGAGGGAAAGGTAGACTGAATCCTGTGGTATTAAATTGGAATTGTGGATATTGGTGTGAACTTGTGGTATATATACTGAAAACCGCAAGCTAGATATAGAAATAAATTTAGACATGAGAGAGACAGGGAGGAGGGTGGGGAGGAGAGGGAGAAAGGGAGAGAGAGAATTTCCTAATTCTGGTTCCTGAAAGGGCCTGGGAGCAGTGATTATCCCAGAAGCAATGAGATCATTTGTAGCCAGATCGTAGCTTCTAAATATTATTCTCCACTAAAAGGAACCTGAGCTTTCTGGCTATTACAGGGCTAAGGATAATACAAGATGAGCCTAGAACACCATTTTATGCCACAAAGAAAAAAAGTACTTAAAAGCGTGATAGGGTCACATCAAAAGGACACAAGAGCCAACTTAAAGAGGCTCTTACTGATCTAATCTGGAACAATCTGAGGATCACAATAATGAATAACTGAATAATAAATAATTAAATAAAATAGGAATTTAGTAGTCCACGCTAAGAAAGAAAGAAAAAAGGGGGGAGGGAGTGGAAAGAGAGAGGAAGCAGCTCTTCCTTAGTAGAATGCCTCCGAAAATACATGTAAATGGAATAATGGAATTTTAAGAACCACCTTTTGGCCATCATCACAGTAATAGTTAATTCAGGCAAGAAACATTAATGAATACTAAAACTAATGGGTGAAAGTAGGGGAACCAATGGGAAAAGAGAAACTTCCTAGTGGAGAATACTAATGGAGAAACCTGGAAGATATCACCTAATACAAGGGATCAAAGTGAACATCACCGGTGCAGGGAGACAGACAACCTGCACCGCTTGTGGGATGCCCTGAGAAGAGCAGGGCTCCACGTCCCCGATGTTCCTGCCAAAGATGATTGACCTGACTATCCTATGAGGAGCAACAGGCAAACCCAAACAGCAGAATGTTGCATGAAATACATCATTTCTAATCTTAAAACATGTTAAAGTCATGAAAGACAAAGAACAACTGAGGAACAGTTCCAGATTGAAGGAGACATAATACATAAGAACAGCGTGACAGTCAAGATTCAATTTTTTCTGCTGAAGACATCTTTTGGACTGTCAGTGCAATGTGAATAGGGTGTCTGGGTGAAAGGAATATCGAAGTTCTCTGGCTGTTTTCACTTTTTTGTAAGTTTGAAATTATTTCAAAAGAAAAAGTAAAAGAAAAAAGGTGTACATTTTTTAAAAAGAAACTGTCTAAAGTTTAATGAAAAGAAACAACCTCTTGAATAGTATAAATACACACAAAAATGTTCATTCCTTCTGTCAACAAAATGCAAATTAAAGCAGTCTTAAGGTATCATTTTATACCTGACTGATTTTCACTGTAGTCATTTGTTTATCTATATATTGTCTTGCTTTGTAATATAACTAGAAAGGGTTTATCCTTTATTTTGCTTTCTAAGCACTGTTACATAAAGTGACTCATAAACTCCTAATCCTCACAAAAACTCTACAAAGGAAATTCCATTACTTTCTCCACTTTACAGAAGCAACTGAGGCTTAGAGACTTAAGCAGCTTGCATGAAGTTACATAGCCGGCAAGGGGCATCTCCCAGGCAGTCGGACTCTCATGCTTTTAACCGCTACGGTCTACTGCTTTGCATATTCATACATGGCTGAAGTACTAAAATTTGGTACTATCCTTTTGAAGAGCAATGAGGCCATGCCATCCTATGGTCACCAAATCCTAAGACTCTTCCTGCCCACTAATAAATTGCTGAGAATTTATCCTAAGGAAAGCTATATGCAGAAGAGAGAAAGCTACGCGTATAAACATGTTCTCTATGTAATGGAAATTTAAAAAATGACCAATAGGGAAATCGTTAAGCTAATTATGGTTAACTTGATGGAATATTCTACAGTCATTTAAAAATGATAATTATGGAGATATATGAAAATTAGGTAAATGTTTATATCATAGTATTAAGTTAAAAATACAAAGTATATGTATACTTGGAAATATGTAAAACTTGTGTGTGCATAAAAGCAACAAATTAAAAAGCAGAATTCAAAAATGATAGTAGCTGTCAGAGAGTTATGAAATAATTGGTGACTTTTTTCCTTTTGTGTATTTTCATGGTACAAAGATAGAAATCAAGCACCCCAAAACATATTAACAACTATCTAGAAAGTAATGCAAGGATTCTTTCCATACTTTTCTCCTGAGCCTCCTTTTGGAGGAGATGGCTGGTACTCATTTCCATTTACATGGAAAGCTGTTAAATTTTTTAAAATCAGGCAACAAAACAATATAAATTTTATGATTCAACATAATATAACACACACATCTAGAAGGAAATATTGGAATAGCTATTGTGGTTATCTCTACTTGGTGAGATTATAGGGGATTCTTTTTTCTTTATACCATTTTTAAACTTAATGCTATACACATGTATTCTAATAATATTTTTTTATAACTGTATAGGTAAATTATTACTAATTAAAATACTTTCAAATGATACAATCTTGGCAACTGACTCCATAATTTCATGAGAAAAATAAGACAGCTTTCTCATAGCATTTATTCTACACTCAGAATTCACAATTCTGCTCCTCTGGCTAGGGGTGTCAACAATTATATCTCATATTAATAGTTCAAGAAAAATAGAAAGTATACCTATCTATAGTTTATGCACAGTACCAATTCTTATATACACAGATCACTGACCAATGAATTCATATTAAGGAAAAAAATACCATTCATAATGACTTTATTACAAGGGTTTAAATATACTTTCCTTAAATAATTTTTCTTACTGTGAACTTTAAAGTCTAACAGAAAAATACAAGTTTAAGAAATTAGTCACATTCCCCAGCAACAGAATAAGAAAAATAATCTTAAATTGTTAGGTAGAAATACCTGATGTTGGTATCAAAAAGAAATGATTCCTTTTAATACATTTCAAATGTTTTATAAAGAGGTAGATAAAATCTTCATGAAATCTGAATATGCTATGAGGTTGAGGAGAAAAAAGGTCACAAGTCAGGAAAAAAGAAAAAAATTAATAGGAAAGAAGCAAAAGAGTCAAATTTTAAAGGCCCTTAAGGGGAAAAATAATTCCATGATAGGAGGAATTAGATTATGAGCCAATTTTAAGCCTATCATAATCAAGTAATGTCTACAGGAATAGATAATGACAAAGGTTAAGGAATAATCCATCTGCTAAAAGAAGGCCAGGACTATTAGGAAAAAGAGAATGTTACAGGTATAACAAAAAAAGCTTTAACTGAAGTCTTTAAAAAGTAGAAGGAATTTCATCTATTTGGTATGGTTTTACAACGTAGGCCTGCTATGAACATGTAGAATGCTATGATCATCTCATATGTTCTATCACATGAATATTAAAATGAGAAAAGTCCTAAGCATTAGAAAGCAGATGAATATATTTGCTACCTCAAATTTGATTGGCTAAAATTGAGATCATGATGCCCAATCTTCTCCTGGCATTAAGTGTGACTCAGGGATAACTCATCACATTTTCCTCCCCCTTATGAGTTATTAAATAGCGCACAGAGGCAAGGAAGCCATGCTCTCCCTAAAGTCTGCTCTCTTCTGCCTATGCCAAGCGCGATTTTTATTCTCTAAAGCCATTTCTTCCTCAAAAGAGCTCACCAAAGTTGTCATCCTTCCTATCAGCAGCCTCACTGGGCTCTGGTGAGTGACATCCAGACATTTAAACTCAAAAGCTGCTTCAGAAGGGAGTTATTAAAATTCAAATGAGCTGAGCATATTGAAGAAGAAAACACTTGTTTGCACGCACACCTCCGCATTTGGCCATCCTATTTAGCCCCATAGAGCAGGGTCTGGTTTTGTTTTTGTAAATGGGCTTTCGAGGCGGAGGTCAGCCTCCCACGGCCCCCACTCCTCTGGGGTCATCATTAGTAATGTGTAAGGCTGAATAGATTTCCCTCTGAATCTAGTCAGCAAACCTGACAAGAAGGCAGACCTCTCCCACAACCTGAAAATACTAAATATCTGATTGGTAATATGGCACTTTTTAATACTTCATGCTTCTGTTCTAAAATAGCTTTCAGCAAGATTGCACATAACGTCACTGATGCCAGTTCCACCTGATTTTTTAGCTTTAGAGCAGAATATTTATTGCCTGTTGTGCCATAACTGCGTAATCATAAAAATTGTACATTTAACCAAAATTTTCCCACAGGATTCAAAGAAAATTAATTTCTGCCAAGAAATATGGATCTGGGGAGCCAAATGTCATTTTATTCACTAGAAAAGAAAGAGTCTATCTTTCATTTGACCTTAAGAATTTTTATTTTATTTATCATGGAAATTATCTCACATTATCATCATTTAAAAATTTTATAAGATATCAGTGAGCAAACTCACAAAAAAATTGAGCAAAAATATATATTCCTAGAATTATTCTAGCCATGGAAATTTTAGATGCTCCTTTAGTGAGAATTTAATTTTTGCTAATGAAGACATCTGTGTTATGATTTTTTTTAAATAGGCTGAATTTATGGCATTATGAACAATTAACTCCATGTTATGACTCATATATGACATGTTCATAGATAAATATATTATGTACAATAATGACATAACCTTATATCAGTTTGCACTGAGGATATGTAATATCATAGGATAATAGTACAATTTCTAGAATTCCAGAAACTAAAGGAATTCATCTACAAGCAATGGACGTAGTTTATAATCTGGAAGCTCCAAGGATTACTGTATCCAGTGAGAAATCAGACAACGTGACCTTTAATGTCTCTTACAATGGTAAGATTTTATTCTTCCACAACCTTCATTAATCAAACTTCCTTCTTCCAGGTTTCTTCATTTTAATTTGCTTAAAAACTTTTTTGTTTTTTCTCATATTGATATGGTCTTGTAATACAGGCACTGGTTTTGCCCAGACCGACCTAACCAGCCCAAGGAAGAATGAAACTAGCAAATATCAGTGAAAGTTTATTACATGAGTGAAACTGGTTCCTGAGCTGCGACGTGTTCAGTTCTAATCCATTTTTTCCTCACAGCATTGAATAGTACATGTGTATCATTGAAGAGTATTTACTTAATAACTGACACGGCCTTCTTCTGGCTCCAGTTAAAACAAAAGGCACCCAATCTCTGTCTTCAGGTTGCTTGTTCTCTAATATGGGTCACAGAGACACAGAATCACAAAGGGACCAATGTTTGCAGAGAAACAGAACATGAGCTAAAAACCAAGACCTGGAGTCAGTGATTCCAACAACATAGTGATGATACAAGGCTCACAGAGAAGACCTACTTCCAGGTCAGATCCTGAAATACAAACTGCACCCAGGTGTGTTTTCTCTTTTTCGGTCATACTCACTTAAAATTCACAAGAAAAGTCATGTGTGCTTATATTTTTGAAAGAACCAAATGGAAGATTAAGGTCTTCACAGAGACCACCCCTGACCCCAAGGTCAGATACAGGGATTCCAAGAGACTACACAGTGTGTATGTTTATGTACCGCTTACTCAAGTTGGCCTCCTGGTGATCTCTATTGCAAAGGTCTAGCAGAAGAAAATATTCACCCTTTCAGATTTGTGTTGTTTAATTCTACAGAAGCAGGCTGAAGACACACAAATTTACTTCACTTGTAGAAAGAATAATAAAATTCAAGAAATATGTTTTACTTGCCTTTTTTTCCTCCTGTAATGAAGAAGCCAATGGCTGCTCTAATAAAACTGCTCTCAGGCAAATAGCTATAATCAGGAGGAACTGTGGAGACAGCAAATGATCAGATTAACCAGGGAACTTGGCAGGACTAATGAAGGAAAGATAATGATCTCATGCTGCCACATCAACCTAGAGACAAAAGCAGAGATGTTTATGCCATTAATCTCAGCACAATATTCTGTGGCTACAACTGATTCAATTAGATTAAGCGACTGGCCCTGAAGTAATCACTTAGGCTGTGCAAGCGATCTAAAATGGTAGTAACCTAGTAGAGGCTGAAAAACCACAGAGGATGAAAATGTTACTGGAGTGGTTAAAAAAAAAATCCTTTCCGCATTGTCACATCAATGAGCCCCAATCCTGTGACCTCCTTAGTATCAGCCAGGACTCTGCTCAGCTTTCAGGCTGAGACCACCATTCTAGGAGCTTCTTCAGCACATCCTGAATCAGATATATATGAATCATGGAAACACAACCATTAGTATTAATAGCAGCCAGTCTCTTACTTCATAAGGCAAAGTCCCCAGAGTGACCAACATGTACAAATGATCAGATATCGCTGACCTGGAACAGTGAAACAGCGACACTTATGCTAGTTGAGTACTGGGAGTTTCCTAGATTCTTTTCCTCCCAGTTCCCCATAATTGTTTCATGAGGTGCATTTTACTGCAATAAATGGTTCAATAGGAAAATTCCATCAGAAACAAGTAGCTGTACTTTTCCAGACATACAATCATTTTGTTCTGAAGAACCTAAGTGTAGGATGATTCACTATGACCTGACTTGAGTATATGTAACCCATAACATAATCAAAAAGCCTATGTAAAAAAAGCAAAAGCCTGACATAAACATGCTACTTTACCAGGATATTGTGAGACCACTGCCCTCCAAAACTAGCATTACAGAGGTTTCGCTAGTGAGAATGATTTTTTTTTTTCTTTTTCCCATTTTAATATGACAGCTTCCAGCTGTCTAAAGTTCATTATGCTGGAATGTTGTGGAATAATATCCTATTTCTGCAGCTAAGGAGTGACTGGAGGTGAGGGAGGCAGTATTCACAGGGACCCATGTTCATGGTAATGCTGCCCATAGACTACCTGTCGGGGGATATGTGAAATTAGGTTTTAATGAAGAATCTTTGGTATAAGCCTCTCCGGTCTGGGTCCAAGAGAGCCAGTGGGTCAAAATTCTATAAAGAGAAAGGACCAGATATAGGTCCCAGTGCATTACAGTGAGGCCTCCCCAGAAAAATCTCCAAGTACAAACATAAATTAAGCATGTGGGAACTGCAAATATTTCTTATTGCTTTTCCTATTGGCAATAGGAAAAGCTTTGTTATATTGAGATCTAGGATTTCAGTTCCAAAGCCCAGGAGATGCACAACTATAATGTACTTACCCTATTATTTCATCCAAAACAGAAGCCAGAAGAATTCCAACCGTATATGAAGAGATGTCTAATGAACTATGAGTAGTATACAAACTATTGATTACATCTAGCAAAATAAAAAGCACTTGGGTCCAAGCTTCCAGGATGTGGTTCCTTTTTTTCTAGATTTGTCACTAAAATAACTCTGTATGTAAGTTATGTCATCTTTCTGAGCCTCAAGTTCTTTATCTATAAAATACGGCATTAGATACAATGTCTAAACTGTTCTCTAAGGGAGGCGGGGAGGAAGAGTGAAAAGAGCATGGGCTTTGGAGGCTGATAGGTCTGAGTTCAAATGTCGTGTCCACCACTGACTGCCACGTGACCCCGGTAGGTCAGGAAGACTTTCCACAGCCCATTTCCTCTGAGGTATAAAAGGGATGGTGATACCCATTACTTAGGGCTGTTGTGAAAATTAATGCTCTTAACAATGTCCTATGGCTGTAACCTTACCAGAGGTTCTCCTTTGATTTGAGGACAGAGTAGATAGGTGAAGATGTCCTAGAAGCCAGATTGCATTGGACTGAAGGCCAATCACCCCAGATACACCAATGACCTATGGATGAAAATGTAACAGTTTGGTGATGGGGCAAGATCCAAACTTCATTCAATAAAAGGCCACTCACAGAAAATCCCTGATCTTTTATGAGGTGGTGGCTTGTCTAATCATGAGAAGTTCTATGACAAGAGGTAATATCACCTGTTTAGTATACTAAACCTGGGACACATAGGTGATCAACATGTGCAGCTAAATGAATGGATAAATCAATCAATCAATCAATCAATGATGACAGGAGAAGGTTCTAGTACTTGTCTCAGGTAATAATGAGTTAGATGGGTCTCAAAGGAATTTTCAAACAATGAAAACGAAAATCCAAAAAGTAAAAAGAGATGATAGTTTCTTAAGATTAAAAACCTCTAAAAATAGGAGATATTACTTTGTTCCCTTCTTTAAATAATGTTTTATTACTGTTTTATCATTCATAATAAATATTTTAAAGTTAAATTATAGATTTTTCTCCCAAGTTATAACAACTTAAGCCTTAGTCGACTTCTTTTTTTGAGAATATATTCATATTCGTACATGCAAAAGAAAGTTTCTTTTGTTCAGAGATTTATGTTTGCTGTTAAAAGCATGAATTACTACAACTTTTTTATGTTGTAGATGTTATAATCACCTATATTTTACAAGGACGAAAACAAGTATGCTAAGTGAAAAGACCAGGCTAGGAAGGTATATATACAATAAGATTACCAACTATGCAAAGAAAGCACATACGCTTGAAAAGGAACATGAACAAATCTTAGAAGCAGTTGTGGTTGGGAGGACCATCAGTGGTATTTTTTTTCAGCTCCTTTCACTCTATACCTTCAAATTTTATGCAATGAACATAATAATTTTTTAAAAATAAAAATCTTTAGATATAAAATCATTTCTCAGCAGATAAATCTGTTTATTCTTTAGCCAAGGGTAATGCTGACAATGATTTACACAAATACTTTTATCAGTGACATCTGAACTAGTGACACCTGGCCATTCTGCATAGATGCCTGCCCTGCCTTCTGATCACCTTCTGTTTTTCTGTGTCCTGAGGGCCTGACACTCCTTGCAGAGTCAGATCTTAAAGTTTAAGGGAAACCAATGCCAGCTTAAGATAACTCTAAAATGCCAGCTTTCTTTTTTTCCAGAGGCAGTGCGTGTTTGTCAGTGAATGTAGGGCTATAAACCACTTTCAAACGCACCTTTAATTCACCATGAATAGCCAGGGATTTCCTCATTTTCTAAGTAAAACAATTTGTTTCATGAAAGAGAAAAAAAGACAACAAAGGGAGTACCTGTTTCCCTACCCAAGGATTTTAAATTCCTCTTCTCACCTGAGTTAAGGTTCTGATGACTTCATTAAGTCTGGCTTGAAAATGAGAAGTCTGGATGGCTTCTGACTTCAGCTGAAAGACAAAGGAGAAATACCCAACCCAACATCCCAGAAAAAGTAAATAATGACATTCCGAGCTTATGAGCTATCATTTTCTCAGCTATGCAATAATTTATCATTATGCCTGTCTATTTCAAAAACAAAAGCTATGAGCTCCTTGAGAGCAGGGCCCATCTGTTATTTATCACTGATTTCCTAGCACCAGTTTAGTGTGGCATGTAGCAGTCACTTAATAAACCTTTACCATATAAACAAAGGAACTCCTTAGACTTACTTATAAATCTACACATACATATGTCCACTGTGGAAAACATTTTAAAGTGAAATAATAATTACATATATATAAACTTAAACATTACACATGCAAAATAAAGTTTCTGATGAATGACTTGAAAATGTCTTAGGATTCAATCACGTTTCTCAGGCAGGAAACTTTGTAGGAAGTACATAAGTTGATTAGGTTTAATCCCTACAAACCAAATAAAATAAGGAATAAATCTCAATATAGAAAGAATTCTCAAATAACAA
>NW_017731870.1:142925-145937 GCF_001890085.2 Hipposideros armiger
AAAAAAATGTAAAATAACATGCACATGGTGACCGCTACCTCTGCTAGAACAATTCTGATCCAGGCAGGGAGCAGTTTGTTGCCCAAGTCTTCAGCTTTTCCATGTCCACACGCAGACAAACCATGAATTATGTTTCCTAACGCCAAGGCAAAACCTGAAGTCTGGTATAAATAAATAAAAACAAGGGGTGAGGAAAAAGAAGAACAATGGCACAGATGAGGAATGTTTATAGGTAGCAACACAAGCACTTCTAGGGGCTCCCTTTCCTACTGACAAGTTCTTTTGCCATCTGAAAATCGGAGATTTCCTAATTTTTAAAGTCTAGACTTTGGTTTGCAACAGAAACTACAATCCAATTGCAAGGGATTCAGCTGCTGTGAGTGGTTTATTTGAGAAAAATAAAACTGCACTATTGAGCAGCTTGGCTCAAATGATCCAAATTCTCAGGAGGAGTTAGGGTGAAAATACCAAAGTAGATCACACAAGCTCAGTCAACTTCCAAGCAAGAAGAGAAAATGTCCCATAATGAGCACTGCATATGTGAACGTCCACATTTTGGTGTTGCAGAACCTACTACAAGTGAGCAGGCATATAACTATAAAATAGTAACAATTACCATACAAGGTAAGCTTAAAACCAGTGAATCCTGAAATAATCCACTATGGCCAGTATTAAGACTTTGGAGAAACCCTAAAAAAACAAAACAAGCAAGCAAAAAAAAACCCTATCACCACCAATGAGGAAATTCTAGAGCATATGTAATCAGATGGAATGGTTTCTTTCAATTTTTAAAATTGTGGTAAAATACATATAGCATAAAGTTTACCATCGTAACCATTTTTAAATGTGCAGTTCAGTAGTATTAAGTACATTGTACTGTTGTACAACTATCCCCACCATCCATTTCCAGAACTCTTTTCATCTTGCAAAACTGACACTCTATTCCCATTAAACACCAACTCCCCACTCCCCCTCCCCCACCAACCCGGCAACCACCATTCTGCTTTCTGTCTGTACGCTTTTGACTACTCTAGGCTCCTCATATAAACAGAATCATACAGTATTCGTCTTTTGTGATTAGCCTATTTCACTTAGCATAATGTCCTCAAAGCTCATCCCTGCTGTAACTTATGACAGGATCTCTTTCCTTTTTAACACTGAATAATATTTCAGAGGGAACACTTAACGGTATTTAATTTACAAGTATTTCAATTTTCCTGTACAGATTCAGTCATGAGCAGCGATTCTCTGTCTTGAATTTGCTGAGGTTTGACCTTATCAGAGCCTTCTATGTATTCATATATACACAATTTTTTGTCTGTAGCCTTACATACTCTTAATTCCTAGCCACATGTTTTGAGATTTTATAAATACAGAGCAATAGTTGGAGAGAGAGACTAGCCTTTGCAGTCTCTCAGGTCAAAAAAAACCAGCCTACAGAAGGAGACAGAGGACAAGGAAAGAATAAGATAACTGTGACTGTTGGCTACAGCTGTAAGAGAAGAGAACAGTTAGAAGTTCCTCGGTCTGGACATGAAAATTATCCCATCATACTCTAATTCAGAGTAAGTCAAAATCAGGACTTAGCAGCAGCATGAGACCCACAGAGAGAAATATTCAGGGCACACATTCCAACCTGCTGGTTGTTCTCCACCAACAGTCGCAGCTTGTTCATAATATCTTCAGCCTCTGTAGCTTCTATAATTCCAGCACTGAATGCTGATGTACATACACAGCTAAGGGTATAGGCAAGGACCTGAGAAGAAAAGACAGTAGGGAAATGTTTCTTCATGAGGGAAAATGAAAGGACACAGTTTAGTTGACACAAATATTCAGTCAAACTCCTCCCAGGGCAAGGATTGGATTCAAATACTCCCACCACAGACCAGGCACTGTTTTGCTGCCTAACTTCTATGTCCTAACAATGCTGTGACATGGGTGTCATTATTGCTACTTTATAGATAAGGATTTTGAGGCTCAATTACATATAGCTAGCAAGTGACAGAGGTGAGATTCAAATCCAGGTCTTTAGACTCTAAACTAAAAAGTTCCCTCATCAACTCAGAACACAGCATCTATCAACAGAAGCAGATTTTCATCACAGTGGAGGTTACTAATTGCCATGTGCTCCAATCCAAGGCCAAACAGCAGAGGAAACTCAAAGAAGTGAAAGAAACACTGTTTATGTTAAGATTCTCTAGTAGCAGTAAGGGAGCATAAAGGACTATGACTATGGGCTTTAGAGTCAGATAAATCAAATAGAGATAATACTACTTACTTCATAGTGCAGGTAGGATAATTTAATAAGTAAATTAATAAACAAACACATTACAAATAAAAAAGAATGCCGGGAGTAGAAACAGAATACTTATGTGTACATCCCAAATTGACCATTTATTGGCTCAGTAACTGAGCAAGTCAAACATTCTATTTGAGCCTTAATTTTTGCAAACCATAGTTCATCACCCCTTTCCCTGCTATGGTGCATTTTCATGATGAGACCCTCCTTTACAAAGATGCTCTTAAGTCAAAGTGGAAATGTTCAACTTCTAACACAGCATGAAAGAAGGAAGCGGTTTCTAAGGTAGAAATTGGACAATAAAACATCAGAGGGAGGAAAAAACAAAATGCTCGCTCAAGGCCTTTAAATCAAAACATCAAGGCAGACAGATGCATCAGTTACAAAAACCTTGCTTTCATTTTATTAGTCGACTTGCTCCTCGGTTGCAACATTTTCTTTTTGCTTAAAAAAAAAAATGTACTTTTAAATTGTGCTCTGCACCACTTTAAAAATGGAAATGCGGTGCATGTCTTAGAACAAAATTTCAACCCTCTGTGCCCCAAAGAAATTCACCGATTCAACAAGCCCCTTTGCTGAAAGCAGAGGAGCCGAGCAGGGAAACACAGCAGCCATTATGTACTCATCAATAGCTCGTGGGCAGGCTGGGACAAAGTAGAGTCTGCTCTAATGAGAGCGAGAATCTGGCCAGGCCAAGAGGTCGTCTCCAGCTC
>NW_017731870.1:150114-153321 GCF_001890085.2 Hipposideros armiger
TTCCCTAGTTTACTGCAGGCTATCCTGCAAATTAAGCACTAGGCCATCTAATAATTAGTTCTACTAACAGTTAACATTCGTATAGTGCTTTGCTCTTTACAAAGTGCTATACAAACGTTATTGTATTTGTAAAAGCTCAATAGTAATTAACCACCGCTCAGGGTGGATAGCCTGACTCGGTGGGGCTGTGAGGATTGCAATAGCACAAAGTACCACTAGATGGCAGCAAAATGTAGGTGATAGGACCAGACACACTGAGGAGCCCAGATGCTTGGTTCTCTCAGCAGGGACATGCCCATTAAATCAAAGAAGCATGGTGAATTCGCTCTGGGTGAATTCTATCACTTGAGGTAGCACGCTCCCAGATCTATTAACTACCTCCTAGTAATGCTTCCACTATTTCACTTGAGGGAGGACTGCCCTAGACTCCTGCAATCTCATTAGACAAGGGAATACTTTCTTTGTGCCGTGAGTCAGGTGTTCAGGCCTGAGCCTAGTTAGAGTCTATCTCCCACCCCAACCCCCTTTTTTTTAATGGTGAGCATGACACTCATGTCAGAAAAAAAATAAACAGCATACTGTCAAGTGTCAAATTGCTTTCTTTCTATTTTTAAAAATATTTATTTTATTTCACCCATTCCCCTATCTGCCTCCCCTTTGGCAATCGTCAGCTTGTTCTCTATACCTATGGGTGTGTTTCTGTATTGTTTTGTTTACTCATTTGTTCTGTTTTTTTNAAAAGCAAATGCCTTTCTGATCTGCAGTTTCTTAAGCTTTTTCCCGGCCATCTTTTAAAGTTACATTTGGCTTGGGCATAATTCTAAACTCTTCATTTAACCTTCCTCCAGAAATTGCAGCTCTTCTTAGGAAGTACCTTCTAGTGTTGCTGACTCAGGCTTTCGCATTCACTGAAGGCTCTTATCTTATAGGCCACGTTTCAGTCGCAGTTGATTTAAACAGCTGCACAATTGGAAAACCTTATGGTCTAATATATAGGTTGTTTGCCACTCAGATTTTCTCCTTATCCCAGCTGACAGTGAGGAAGAATGTAATTTCAGGGTTACCAAAATGTGAGAAGAAGAAAATAAGCAGCAACAGGAAAACAAAAGACAGGGAAGGGAAAGAACTGGAACCCCGTCTCCTACCTCCTGAAATGTTCTGCTCTGGCCCCCACTGTCGTCAAGGTATGCGGACAGCTTCTGAAGTGATGCTGCCACGTGAACGCGCGACTCCACCTGGGTGCTGTGGCTCATGAGGGACAGAACAAGTCCAACTCCCAATATACAGCCCGTGCTTGGATGCCAAAAAAAAGATCAGGTGTTAGAATCACAGGAAATCCATGCTATCGCTCCTAACTCATCATAGGAGTTCACAGTGCAATTTGAGGTGAGATGGCTGGATTCTAATTCTGCCGCCCGCTCTGCCGGTGTGTCTCCTGAGTCACCACAAGTACATCCACCTGCCCCTCAAAAGGGAAGCTTTATGTCAAAACAGGTGTCCGTGTCCCATGCTAGAAAAACAAAACCATGAAACAGCTTGACTTGAACTCTACGGTGAGGAGAGAAGGAGGTGTAAAAAGGAGTTAAACCAGCTCTATCTCTGCGCTTAGAGAAATGCTGGGGTCCTCTGTCCACCTCCAAACCCCCACCCATGTTAAGTGTACTATGATTAACTGCATAAGGAGTGAAGACAAAATTTCAGGCTACGAGCTGAGGCCATCTGACTAATAACAGGGTGGATAAATGCAAGGCATGGTGAAGAGGTCCCGCTAAGAGCCCCGTGTTTCCTAGTCAACTTCGATGAGTGGAATTTCTTTCTTAAAGAAACTGTGTATTTGTCTGTGCACAATGACATTAATCCTGTTCTCCCCTCTGATCCCTCGGAGAACCACTGGGTCAGAAGAGAAACTGGACAAATGACAGGCTTGTCAAAAGTTAGTCCATGTGACATTTCAATTGGAACCTTGGACTTTGTGCCCCAATTCTCCTGAAAGAATACCAATCCATTTAAAGAAACAAATTGTTCTTCCAGAAAACTTATAGTTAGTATGATAAGATACCTTTGGAGTGATTTTTTTTTACCCTTTTTTTATTTTATTTTAAAGTTTTTGTCTTCATGGTTGTTTTTCAAATTGAGGGAATGTTGAGTTTTTCAGAAATCGTCCTCACTCTGCTTTGGCTTGCTTCTCGCCATCATATCTGCTGTTTAAGAAGACATTCCAGGGCACTTCTCCAATAACATATTCCAATGCCCGTATGTTATTTTGCTCTTATATAGCATCCATCTCCTTGGCTGGCATCAAGAACCTTTACATGGCTGCACGAACATGCTAGTTACTTTCCCCAACACCTCTGTGCAAACAAAGCATCCACATCTGATAAGAGACACCCCAAAGGATGGAGAGGCTACAGGGTTTGCTCAAGGCCAGGCAGAGAATTTCCAGCAGAGCATGGCCAGAAGATGGGGTTTTCTTATTCCCAGACTTCTGTTCCATCTGCCAAGACCCAGGCCCCTCTTGGTGCCCTGCATGATGCCATGATGGAATGCTGACGAGAAGGCAACTGAGCTCAAGTGTGTTTTCCTAGGTTCCACTGCATAATAGTCTGGCATTAGAAAATCCTTTGTAGAGAAGCTACTGCAGTAATAATCCATCATTAGTCAGGCAGAAATGCTGTTACAGCTTACATGAACTTAACGAGCTCCACCAGCACAATGCATTTCCAACCAGTTAAATCGGCATCTAACATCTGAACATTGCACACTTTTGAGACAAAACACATTTCTGAAAGGAGAGGCTGCTCTTCACTAGTATGGATTTAAGTCTTTCTTTTCATTTAGAAGCTACAGGCAAGTTTTCCTGGCTATCTTTCTGGCTATATATTGATGCATATAAAATTTTGATAGAATGAGATCAAAGATAAACAAAATGTGATTAATACTTGGAAAAAACTGACGTTTTCTCCCTCTTTGACTAGTTGACTGCTACTTATGCTTAAGATTTCCAATGCTCCTTCCTCAGAGATACCTTCCCTGGCCCAGCAGGGAACCTCTTTAGTCCTCTCCCATAGCACCCTGGACTAATTTACTTCAGACAATTTTAATTATAAACTCTGATGAGGGTTATGTGGGGGATTGTTTAATTACCATCCACCTCCTTCACTAGCGTGCAAGCATCATGAGGGTGGGTACCTCTTCTATCCTTTCCCT
>NW_017731870.1:156821-165665 GCF_001890085.2 Hipposideros armiger
AGAGAGAGGGAGAGGGAGACTGAGAGGGAGAGATATCTTATTCTTTGGTTGTAAAAGGCATCACTACCAATCCATCAATACATGTATTAGGCTCAAAAATAACTCTTCATTGGACCCAGTAACAGTTAAATGGCTCTATCCCTTGTATTAATCATTTCCTATATTCAAGAGACTTCAATCATGCCACTGAATCCTCTTTTTCCACAATCAAAACCATACTCTTAACATGGTATTTCATCTCTAAAGTGTTTTGTGATAAACTGGGTGTCAATTGTTCTTATCCAATCTTAGCCTTATCTGAAAGAAGACCCCTATTTACTCATGATGAAACACTTGATACATGGAGCTACTTCTACCATTTACTCCTCCGTTAGTCTGAACTAAACAGGCTAGATGGTGTAAATGTAACTTCAGATCATAAGTTCCTGAAGGCCAGAAATGTAAACACTGATTTACCTCCTATTTGAACAATGCCCATAATAGCAAAAATTGAATAAGTTAATAAATTGGAGGTTAGTGCGTATAATGTTTTGAGTTTCCAAGTAACAATGAACTCCAAGGGATCAAAAGTGAGCTTCCAAAACATGTGGAGGTGTAAAAAGGTACACAGGAGTCCTCAGCAGCATTAATACTTTGGAAAGCCTAATAAAACCATATATTCTCCCACACACTGAAACATTAAATGTCTCACTAAACGAGTATGTTTAACACTGCTTTTTGAGGTATTCTTTTCTGATTGTTCCTTTTCCTTTCTGTTCTCTTTCATGACTAGGATGAGAAAAATAAATTAAATTTTAAGGTATTTAGTTTAATAAACAAAAATCTTTAAAAAGTATGACATCTGTGGGGGAAGAAAAGGCTCTATTAATATTGAGGAGTTTGGGAGCCCCTGGGGTAACCTATGTTTGCTTCCATTTTGATTTTTCAGCCATTGGATTTCACAGGGAAATCTAAACCATGAGTGGAATGTTTTCTTAGTCCAATCAAATTCAAAGAATAGTTTCTTTGAAAAGGTTAATCATGCACACAAGTCCCCAGATATATGCTTAATATGATACGTACAAGACAGGGTGAAGGTATTAGTAACTTAATGACAGCCACAAAATGACATTTGCTCCTTTGTATTGAAGCAAATTGTCTATTGCTGAAACATGGTTTTCAGAACAAGTAAGCTTTAATTACAGATTTTTTATTATTACTGAAAAGTGCAAAAAAATTCAAAATCAGGTCTTACAAGTATTTTACCATAGAATACAGAATTTATGGCAGAGAACTAATCTCTAAGTATCTGTTAGAGAGAAAATGGAATCAATGTACTTGTATTCAAGACTAGTGTCAAAGCAGCAGTTTTCCAGGGCATCCAAAGACTTCATTAGAAGAAGGTTCATCTGTTGGCCAGATATATCGCTGGGTAAAGACCAGAAGGGAAAAATGAATTATTTAAAGCCATTCAACTTACTATATAATATTTTGCTCTCAACATTTTACTGAAGATCCATTTTTTAAAAAAGAACTTAAAGGTAACAATAATATTGATGATTCCCATATACTTATTTTGTAGAGAAAGTGAGTCAGATAATTTATTCAATAATTGGGTTTCTGAACATTATAATCATTTGCAAACCAATCAACCCTACAGCTGCTACTTTTGCATTTTCTCAGCTCATTCAAACTTTTTTGTAATTGAAGTAGAATTGGCATATGATATTAGTTTCATGTGTACAAATGGTGAGTGATTCAACATTTATATCCCTTATAATGTGATCACCACAATAAGTCTAGAACCATCTATCACCATACAAAGTTATTACCATATTATTGGCTATATTCCCTGTGCTGTACATTACATCCCCCTAACTTATTTATTTTATAACTGGAAGTTTGTACCTCTGATTCCCCTTCACCTTTTTCATCTATTTCCCCACCCCCTTCCCTCTGGGTAACCATCAATCTGTTCTCTGTATCTATGAGTCTGTTTCTGTTTTATTTGTTTGTTTGTTTTCCTTTTTTAAAATTCCATATGTAAGTAAACTCATATGGTATTTGTCTTTCTCTGACTTATTTCACTTAGGAAGAACCCTTTAGGTTCATCCATGTTGTTGCAAACTCAGCCCATTCAAATTAAATCACAAAAAGTCAGAATTTCAAAAAAATATTTCTAAGAATGCCAAAGTGATTTTCTTCAGAATATTTAATAAGCCCATTAAGTTGATATTATCAATAATCATTCCAAATCTCTTTCTTGCAATGACTGTGACTTCTGATTTTATGTCTCAGTTGTGGAGGTTATAAGCTCATTCTTTTACTCATATTTTTTTTAAAGGGGGTGGGGGTTGGAAGAAACACCAGCCCTATATTCTTCTGCCTTTACACAGTAATTGACGTGAATTTTGTAATTGTCTTGGTGAGAACTATGACTTGTATAGTAAAATAAACTCAAAGGTAGTATTTTCAGGCAGAGTGGTGGGCTTCATCACCGACACTTGATTATCAAGGGGTTCCCACATGTCAGCTTGTGCTACTGCCTCAGCCCATGCTGAGTGGAATGCAGCCCCAGGAATGCTGAGCAGTCAGACAGCAGGTTCAGTAATGGCTGCTCAAACCGAGACTACAGTGGTTTCACCAAAGGCCAAGGACTACATTGAACAATGAAAACATGGAAACACACACACACACACACACACACACACACACATTTTACTGGCTTTAACTAAATAAGCCCTATTACAGTCGTTCTCGAGTAAAATATACTTAAATATGCTAAACAAAGGCTAGTTTGGGAGCTGTGACAGAAGCAAGCTTTGAAATAATATGCTTTTCTGAATACATTCTAGACTGGAGTTTAAATTCAGGTGACTTTTTCATAAGCTTTAGCAAAACAAAAAAAAAATTTTGATTGTCATAGTTCTCTTTTATAAGGTGATTTTTCATTCTCGAGACCAACATATTGTCCTAATCCTGTTCGCCTAAGGGGCCATTTTGGACCACTTATTTGATGTCATCGACTATTCAGAGTCAATAGCTCTCAAAATATTTACCTTAATTTTTAGAAAAATGGAAACTTTCTCCAAAAATGTCATTTTCTTGTGACATTGTCATTATCTAGCAAAATATCTGTCAGTACCAAAGGCATATATTTCACATCCCTCTGCTCCAAGAAATTAGGAAGGTGGGAACCATGAATAATTAGACTAGTGGCTGCAGTACTAATATGCCAGCCAACAGGAGGATGTCATCAAACAGGGTCATGAAGGCCAAGGTAAAATTTGCAGTTATGCTGAGGGTACTCAGTTATGGGAAGAGCTTCCTGGTGGCCTTCCCCAGGGTTTCCTGCAGCTGCAAAGTCAGATAGGATGGGGGGGGGGATGGCAATCTAAGAACCAGAAATAAATGCTTTAGGTAAGTCACCATACGTTTCTCCAGATAGTATGATTAATTAACCACAAACACTAGCTTGTCAAGCCCTACACCCAGCAGCAGCTCATCCAAAACTAATGAAAAAGCGGGCCAGAGCCAGGGTAGGATAAAATGAGTTGCCTGGAATGAAACTGCCATGGCTCATTTTTAGTTGTAAAACATGTTGCTTGAAAAGATACTGAAGAAAGAGCATGAACACAGATGGTGAAGAGACTGCCATTTGTAGCATAGTAGCAAAGGGAAAAAAATCACTTTCAAGTTTTAAGTCTTTAAAAAGACTGTGTGCTGTCACACACACAAGATATGTAACAGTCAATCCACATGCAAAGGAGAGCTTTTTGTTCAGGTCCAGAGCCAGGCCTATGTATTCTAAAACTGGGGAATAGAACAAAATGAGTATTCTGGAAATGTTTCACTTATGATCACAAAGACTAAGCCAGATCTTCCTAATCATCTGACAGATGTTACCAAGAGCTGAAAATGATTACCTGAAATATGGTATTTCCCTAGATCAATAGCAGTTCTCAGAAAGGTTTCAGATATTGGTATTTGCACAAAACTGTGTAAATTACAAATAGAAACTTAACCACTGGTTTTAAACTGAAATCTATATATAGCATCATGTCATCCAATTTATCCACATCAACACCGTTTCTTGCCTTTGGATAGACAGCTTATTTCTGCCAACCAGGGCAGTTTAACAATGTTTAACATCCCAACAGGATGTCTCTCCCTACTATCCTATTTCCAATGCCGGAAAATGGGGCTAAATTCCAAGTCAGTGACATCTAAATATTCGTGATACTCAAATAGTCATGCTGTACAACACGACAATAAATCTGGAGGTATGAAATTCTATGATTTGTTATAAAATAAAGATTAAATATAAGGAACAACAAAACTAGGTTCATGTATAGGAAAACTTGCCCATTTAGTGGAACTTCCCACCTGGGTCTATTAGCTCCATTCATGGATAAAGCTAGCAGGCCAAAAAATGAGCCATCAAACTAACTAAAGTGCACAGTATAATTTACACAGATTAAGACTCTTTAAGGATTATAAAACTGTAGCCAGGGCAGAGGATAAAAGCAATATTTAAAACCGGGTACATACAGTTCTCAGGTGATTCAATGATTCCCACACACTCAGGCACAAGGGACACCCCAATCCTTTCCTCCCATTTTACAGTGATATAAATAAAGGATCAGCAATTATTTTCTCCCTTATAAACCCAGAGAAGAAAAGCAGCTTTCCTTTATTTATGGCGCCATAAGATTAGACTTTTCCTCATATCTATTACACAGATGTATTCACAGCTTTCATCTAAGCATGAAATGATTTTCAAGTAATCTATCACTCTAATAAGAGCAATCCTTAAAATCCATTAATATCTATGTGATGGTATTTTAGAAAGACAAATTCCCTCATAAAAGAGAATAAATGATCAACTTGACCATCTCAGAAACTTTAGCAAGCACATACAGCTCAGATATAATGTTTATGTCCGTGTGTGTGTGTGTGTGTGTGTGTGTGTGTGTGTGTGTGTGTGTGTGTGTGTGTGTAAAATCCTTCACCTAAATCACAAAGAGGAAAAGCAAGGATATTCTAATAAACTGTACCTGACTTTCTCCTCACACAAGCGAGAGAGAAACATCCCCAAAGCAAGGCCCATGTGGATCTGCACGGCTTGAGACTCATCAGCACTTGGTTTCCCAGGTAACCTGGCAGTCAGCATGTTCAGGATTTCCTCAACCTTCTCTTTGCAAGAGATAATGAAAACTGGCACAAGGAGAGACAAAGCCGTGGCAGCCGCGGAACGGGCGATGGCACTAGCTGTGTTTTCACCAGAGTAGGATTTCTAGGACATGCCAAAGAAAGAACACAGGGGGTTGGCCTTTTGTTTAAAACATGAAGGAAACAAACCTTATCACAAAAGCACTATGCAACAATACAAGCTCCTCTTAGATTCACCCCTGCCCAACAAAGAAACAATTTTAAAAAATCTGTTTCTGTGCTTGTTTATAGGTTATGTACTGAAATGATTTGCTACTAAACAATCAGTTAAATAATAATATCCTTTTAAATTGAAAAAACAAATTACAAGTGTCTACTTTTTAAAGCGTGTGAATTCCCTCACTAGAAAGCCTGAAACAATTTCAGTGTGTTGAAAGCCCACATGTATATATAATGAAAAACCCAAAGTGAAGGTATCCAAGCTTGGAGGAACCACCAAGCCACATTATAAATGTCCAGAAAGCCAGGAGTTTTTGGAAGAGAAAGAAAAGGGGCGGGGAGAACAGTTTAAGTTTAGTATGAAGGGATAAGTGTAAATTTAGCACAGGGACCTGTTGGCAGATTTCCCAAAATTTTTGGTGGGAACGTTCCCCAGTAGATGGATTATTTCCTACAGGGGGTTAATTCCTTTTAATTAAAAAGGAAGTTGAAATCCTAAAAGCCTCTGGTTACAAAGCAATAATCAGCTATTGGAAATGAAATGGAGAGCTCTAATGTGCCCTTCTATATGTAACTATGGGAAAAGAAATGAGTAACAGCCCTAATAAAATGACAGAGCAACTGAATATGAACAGCTTTTACAAGAATCCCATGTTAGAGAACTCCACCAGATATTATATACATTTATAAATGTCTCAAGTGGGGATGAAAGTCCGTTTATCATTCCTCACTTCAAATTTTCAGACACACTAAAAGGCCATATTTTCACTTGTGCTCAAATCACATTAAAAAGTGTTTTTAATTCTATACTCATTTGCTCTCTAAGCTTTAGTACTTTAAGGATAAAAATGAAACATGTGCTAAGGTATCCTTTAAGTTAACATTGTGGACAGGTGATGCAGATTTGCATCTATACATTTAAATGCCCTGTCCTCAATGTGTTAATATATCACTATTGTAAGACCATACTAGTCAAAATGACCCAGCTGCTAGGGCACTGAAATAAAGAAAGTGAATTTTGAAGCAGGACTTTCAAGAAGTATAATAATGCAAAACTCACAAAGGTAAAAGGCAACCCTGAGCTGGCTAGTAAGATTATTTTTACTGGTTTGCAAAAACTAAGCAGTGTTATTAGAAATCTCATACAATATCCTGTCCTGCTAAATATCTGAACCAGATAGCTATTGCAAAGATCTCCATATAAGCTAGTTAGTTTTCCATCCATTATTAAAGAAATAAGAACACTTCTGACAGAAAACAAATCATCGTAAAGATAGTACTTCTGTGAGCAATTTAATTCTACGTTATCTAGTAAGTCACCTTTTTGTTTTCAAGTACAGTTAAAAATCTTGTTCCAGACCCTAAGACCCAGATAAATCCATACCAGGTCCACCCAAGGGCAGGACAGAAACACACACACAGAGAAGACCTAAGGCAGTGGAGTTTTAGGCTAAATTCATGATTTTAGCAACAGTGTTATATTTTTATTCAAATCAACTATAATCCTCTGCCACTCAGCTGATTGTCCCATGATCGCTATAATTCCCTAAACAATGGATAGTAATAAGGCAGATCCAAAATAATCTCAGGCAGACACAGAAATAAAGCATGCACTACAGCCAGTAAAGGGAAAATAAAACATAAACAACAACAACAAAAATGTGTTTTCACTTTGCTTCAGATCTTAGGATACAAGTATAAAGAAAGAAAATGACTAAGTAACAGGTGCTTGTTTTATGATCAACAATATTACTTTGTATTTATAGAGTATTTCACAGCTTTCAAAATATTTTTCCATAAATTATATAATTTGATCCTCACACTATTTTATAAAGTTGGCAAAGCATTAGTTTTTACCTTCATTTTACAGATTAGGAAATTAAGACAATGCATCAACAGTCACAAAACTAATAAGGGATGAAACTAGGGCTACAATCACTATAGATAACATTATTTAATTGCCTCATTTTATACAGAGGGAAACAAAGGTCCTGAGAGCTTAAGTCAACTGCCCATGCACGCGCACACCCTGAAATGAAAAAACCATGACTAGAAATTCGGGATATCCCATCTTCAGGCAATTTTCATTTTATTATAACTGTAGTTCTTGACTTGGACATGTTACAGTAATCTAGAAAGTTTCCAAAATGCTGATATCCAGGGCCTATCCTGAGCAATTAAATCAGAGGTGAGGCCTACACATCAGTATTTCATTTTTCAGTTATATATACTATATATATTTTAAGTTCCCCAGGTGATTCTAATGTACAGCTAAGGCTGAGAATCATTACACGATACTATGGACTTCATGTGAACAATGGATAGGAGAAGAGTCAACCCTTGGGTTTTCTAATCATTTTTTACTTCTCAGACTTACATAATAAAACGAGGAAAAAAGTTGTCCCCTGGGTTGGTAATGGCTATCCACAATGACCAGAAGAGTATCAAACACCATGGAAACCCATTCTTTCATTGAAAGGAAATTAGGTTGAACCTGCAGATGAAAAAAAAACATGAAATGATAAGGGGAAAAAATTAAAAATCTAAAATTATTTCCAGATTCAGGGTACAACCCCCTTTGTATTAAAGAATGAGGTGGTGAATAGGTATTTGACAAACACACATCCTCATCTGTGCCAACAGGAATAAGATGTGCCTTTTGCATAAGACTTAGCAGAGGTGAGAGGATGGAGGCTGCACAACAGAACTATCTGAGAGTTCTTCAGAACTCGCCTGTAACATGGAGGTTAAAGGGAGGGAGATGCAGACAAAGCAACTGCAAAGCTCTCCATTCTGTGTCTTGCCATTTTGAAAAGGAGGCAGTAAGGCAGCCTACAAAATTTTGATCACCATCTCTAAGCATTTCTGCTTTACTGTCACTATACATTTATCATTCAAGAAACATCACACCATTTGCCTAGCTAATTAGGCATGAAAACATAATTGATTTTCAATTTGGAAGAGAAGAGGAAAGAGAATGCAACAAACAAACAAAACAATAACAAACCCCAACTTATTGAAAAGAGAACTTGGTTTTAAAGATCATTCGTGACCATGGATGTCGAAGCATTCGTTAAGTCAGATGGTAATACTTAGGTGGGGCAAGCTATAAAAGTCAATGCAGTGCTAAGTGTCTCCTTGGAATCAATTCCTTGAATCACACAAGGCCACCTTCTTAAGATCTTTAGTTGTTGATCATATGCAGATTTGAATGAGGATTGAAAACTTCAGCTTCAGTCAAAAAGCCAGGCCCCATCTCTGGGTTGTGTGGCTTCTGGACGTTTTGTGTATTGTGTGCAGAACAAAAGGGTGGGGGAGTAAAGAATAACAACAGAGGCCGGCCGAGTGGCGCGTTGGTTAAGAACTGGCTTGGGACACCAGAGGGCCCCAGTTCAGATCCCACATATGAGGGCCAGTGACACTGCCCTCCACAGCTAAGATGCTGAACAACAGCTCAACCTGGAGCTGGGCTGC